>NC_069002.1:14309178-14313615 GCF_001194135.2 Octopus bimaculoides | reverse complement strand
TAATAATAATAATAATAATAATAAGAAGAAGAAGAAGAAGAAGAAGAAGAAGAAGAAGAAGAAGAAGAAGAAGAAGAAGAAGAAGAAGAAGAAGAAGAAGAAGAAGAAGAAGAAGAACTTCCTTGCAGTGTTAACGTGGGAGAACTTCAGAAAATAGTGTTGCTAGGTTCCGCACTCATTTTACGCGCACACATTTACTCCATGAGATGAGGCCCTGCTGTGACCCTAGAGTCAAGGAATGACCCCAGTCAGCAGAAGGCAACGGACCATATTTTATTTTAAAGAAATAATAATAATAATAATAATGATAATAATAATAATGATAATAATAATAATAATAAGTCATGGATGGGATTAATAAATAGTGTAATATATCACTGCACGCGTTTCCACAAATCACAAATTTCTTACGATCATAGTCCGTATTCCTGGAATGATTACAATACATTTCATAGTATCCATGGACATCAGATGGATCATAGTTCATGTGTTCATTTCCCCAAGCGAGGAGAAATATGTATAAATATGGATATATTGTAAGAATATGAGATCTCCGTTTTACAAACTACTCTCTATTCAACGAGTTCTTTAATAATTGTGAACTTACAAGGTTACTTGTACTGCGTGCATGTGTGTGTGTATGTGTGTGTGTGTACGTGTGCATGTGCGTGCACGCTCGTACGTGCGCATTATCAGTACATACATTAAAGCAAGGTTTTATTTTTTAAATACGTTTCCGGTAAAAATGTAGTAACAACGATTATATATGTCAATTTCCTCTCCATCTTTTCTTTCGGTTTCGCTTTGCCTCAAGCTTCTGTCGAAGAACAGAAACGAGATTTTGTGGAATAACAGAAGCACAAAATAAACATTGTTGCTACGTAGAATTTTCAACGATCTCAATAGACCGACATATTTACAGACACACAATGTATGCATACGCACACGCGCACATACATGCACACATACATGCAAGCAGACAGGTGCTCGTATACAAGGTTTATGCAGAGATATACGTAGGTATGTGCGCGTATGTATGTATGTGTGTGTGCGAATAAGTGTGGTGATATATCTATCCAGGAAATTAATACACTTTATATTCTGTCACGTGCACTATATATAAAAGACATAAACACATATGCACACATATATACATATATATATATATATATATATATATATATATATATGTGTGTGTGTGTGTGTGTGTGTGTATTTATGTATATATATACATATATATACCCACACACTATCACCTACTTAGGCACACGTTCACCTACACATTTGCATGCATTCATGATACGCAATTCTTTAAATTGATTCTGCTGTGTTTGATTCCGAACTTGATGTACATTTTCATGAAAATTACACATACACACACACACACACACACACACACACACACACACACACACACACACATATATATATATATATACATATTGGAACATAGTGATCGGGGATTGTTTTCAATTTTTTTTCCTTTCTTCTGCCAGGAAATGCTTTATCTTTCCGAATACCCTACTGCTCTACTACTTTCAGGCACTCTATAACATTGATGTTGCTATTTCTAGAAGTCTTTTACTTAACGAAAAATTACTGCGCAAACTAAAGAAACAGCACCATCGGAACACGACGTATTTTGACTATTAATCACGCCATTAAATATCAATTTTTTTTTGTTGTGTTCTTGTTACTTTTGTTTATTTATTTGTTGTTTGTTAGTGTTCAGTGTATAAAAATGGTAAATAATAAAAACAAAACTCAGATGACACATATTCTGTTCTTGTTTGAAGTGTGTCGACATCTTTGCTGTGAAAGCACGATAGACATTTTATTTTCAAACGGAAAAAAAGTATTTTAATAAAAAAACGTGAAAAAGAAAAAGTAATGCATTGTAAATGAATTGAATCTTTCTTCAGGCGTATAAACAAACAAAGAAATAATAAAAGAAATGGAATGAAAAAGCTTTGCGTATAACAGGAATGTATATCAAATAAAGAGAGCGAAGTTGAGACTCAACTGAAATCGCTGTTAACGTATTTATATCTTTTCTTTCAAGTACCTGCAAGCGCGATGCATCTCGCAATATTGTACCAGGTATCTCTGTCTACCATTAGTTTTGATAGTTGCTTACTTTCATATTATGTCTCTGCCAATAACACCCATATAGCATGCTTTATTAAGGTATGGCAGTCTCCAAAATATAACACTTAATACGGCTCCTTGTTCTGCACAATAGTAGTGGACATCAAGGCCTGTGTTGAGCAATAATTGTAAGGGTGGACGGAATATGTATATAAATCTCATTTCGGGATCTTGTGCTCACGTCATGGAATATCTTAGGGAACTTACATTTTATTTTTTTTCGTATTTATATAGAGAAGGAGATAAGAATACGATCATTTAACATTAGCGAAAAGTATGAATGTTGCAAGTTTTATAAATGATATTTAATTTCTATATTCATACAGAAATTACAGAGCTTCATTAAAATGTTTTAAGTTAACGATTTAATCAAATGAAAATCAAACGAAATGAACTTGCATCGACGAAGAATCGAAACCGGCTTGTAAATTTGCAGTCTACACTCTCCAAGCTTATAACCTACTGAAGCTATTGATGTCTGTTTCAATGTTTTCTTTTTATATTTTACAAACCTGTTGAGGAAAATTTCTACTATTATCATGTCATTTAGTACAACTTGATTCATATTGCGGGATGTCCGTGACTAAACCAGCCCGTTTCATCAAATCTACTAGATGAGGAAAATGTGTGGGCATCATATGAGTCAAGACTTTTATTGGGAAGCGCTGATTAACCATACCTGAAGAGTGACCACCAAGTTATTTATCTACTGAAACACGGCATGATGTCGCAGCCATATTGAGCTAACTATGCCGTGTTGATCAAGTGTGAACTTTGGTGATACCCGGTAAATATGGAACGGAATACTGAGCCTTGTGTTGTGCTCCTACGTCCAACTTATCTCAGATGGTTGCATGTCTCAGTCCAGAGTCTGACTGGCTGAATAGTAGAGGATAAAATTGATCTGGGACTACGCCCAAATTGGTTTCAAATATAATTGGTGAAATATAAATGGTCGTCAAATATTGGTTTCAATTTTTGGCACAATGCCAACAATTTCGGGTGGTGAGGTTAAGCCGGTTACATTACGCCTAGTACTTATTTTATCGACCCGAAAGTATGAAAAGCAAAGTCGGCCCCGACGGAATTTGAACTCAAAACGTAAAGACGGACGAAATTCGGCTAAGCATTTTGTCCGGAGTGTTAACCATTTTGCCCGCTTGCTGCCCCACGGTCGTCAGATATTAGAGATTTACTTCATAAATTCTCTTTAACCTAACAGACAAACGCCCATTCAACATAGTATCTTGATCTGCCTAAAATAACAGTTATATCTCCCTCAAGTGAAATTTATCATCTAAAACACGAATAAAAAATCAAGTGATGTAATGTAGTACCTGATACACTGGAAGCAATAAAAGATAAGTTGGTCATGGGTAGAACGCCCTATTGTTCCTTGATCGTTGTGAGCCTGGGGCTAAACAAGAACTTATTTTTTATCGCGTGACAAGTAAATGCACTGCGTTTGTGAGACAAATATCTGCATTAATTTCACCGAATTAGACATTTAAAAAATATAGTGAAAAATTAAATCTATTTTGAAATTAGTTTTTCATTAGTTTATAGTTTATTTGTTTTTCATTGCAGCTTTACAATTTTACCTACTTACGAAACAGACTATTGCATGCTGGCCATAATAAAACAAATAAACAAATTATCAACGCTGGTAACTTGTCTGGCAAATACAAAACAACATAAGTAAAATAAAAATTAAACACACGGAAACAACAACCCTTGACCGATTGTACTAATTATAAAAAAAAGAAAATCAAACATTAAAGGAACCGCAAGTAACAAGCTTTGTAATCATTCCAGACAGTTGATAATAATTATCAACACATACGGAAAAATAAACAGCCACAAAATTATGCTAATAATATGTTAGCTTGAAATTTAAACGTAATTAAAATGTAAGAGAGTGTACAATAAACCGGAAGTGCACGATATGATTTGTTATGGTGAGTTGTAACAGTAGAAGTTGATGCAAATTTCGGTAGTTAATTTAAATAGATTGAAAAGACTACAGAAACATATTAGCTCCATTGTTCAACAGAGTTCAGCTTTAAAACACATGAGTAATATGACTTCTTACACAATATATTTGAGGTTTCTTACTTTTCAGTTGATCCATTTCTTTAGTTTTCATTTGTTTTGTTCTACGCAAATCTAGGTTAGTAATCAAACAATGAAGCGTTAGGCAGGTTTAGCTGCCAAGTTTAGTCGGTTTCGTTTCAGTAAAAGAAATGAAGACACTACGATGTATATATATATATATATATATATATATAT
>NC_069002.1:14306091-14307861 GCF_001194135.2 Octopus bimaculoides | reverse complement strand
GAGCGCGGGCTACTAACCCCAAGATTCCGAGTTCGATTCCAGTAACCTGAATAATGATGATGATGATAATAATAATAATAATAATAATAATAATAATAATAATAATAATAATAATAATAATAATAACAACATCGAAAAATACCTTAGGAATGAGAACTCAGGTTCAAAATTTGCCCAAGACATCTGAAGAAGGCTGAAGCCGAAACATTGTGCTAACAACAAACAAGATGAGGACAAATATCCGTCAAATGTAAATAATGTACATAATTCCTCATCTCTTAAATATAGAACTATAATATCTACCTATCTACATACCTGTATATCAATCTATCTATTATAAATGTGTTTGTGTGAGTGTGTGTGTATGTGAGTGAGTGAGTGAGTGAGCGTGTTTTGTGTTGCCACCGATTGACAACCAGTGTTGATACGCTGTGCTCTCTGTAAATCAGTAATTCGGCAAAAGAGTTCGATAAAGTAAGTTCCAGTTTACATAAAAATGTACTGGGGTCGATTTATTCAACTAAAATTCTTCAACCCGCTGCCCCAGCATGGTCGCAGTTTAATGACTAAAACAAATAAAAGAATAAAAGAAAATATGTGTGTGTGTATGTATATATGTACGTATGTATGTATGTGTATATTTATTCGATAAAAGTCAAAGAGCAGCGACATTCTACGAATGCACCCATTTGTTTGAACAATTGTGTATTTGTTAACATATCCATATACACCTGCGCGTACGTGTAATGTGCGCATGTGTATATGCGATTGTGCCTACGTGCGTATGTTTGTGTGTCTGTTTGCATGTATGTATATATATATATATATATATATATATATATATATATATATATATATATATGCACTCACACACATATATATATACATATGCATACATGTGTGTGTGTGTTTGTGTGCCCACATGTGTATGTAACAAACATTTAAAATAAAATAAGACTACAAACATCATTCACATAAAGCTAATTCGCTATTATGTCTCACACAAAAGGAATTAGCACTGAATAAAGTTACATTTTTGCGATTATTCAAACATTTGCCATACAAGAAAGAGAGGAAAAGAAAAAAATGTATTATCGGAAATTTAAAAAAAAAAGTAATTTTACAATGATAATGTCACTGTTTACATGTGGTTGGTTGTGTTGCGATTATTTCTTGCATTTTACCTCTCAGGAATAATAATAATAATAATAATAATAATAAGAAGAAGAAGAAGAAGAAGAAGAAGAAGAAGAAGAAGAAGAAGAAGAAGAAGAAGAAGAAGAAGAAGAAGAAGAAGAAGAAGGAGAAGAAGAAGAAGAAGAAGTAGAAGAAGAAGAAGTATGATAAGGAGGGGAAGAGGAGTAAGGAGATAGGAGGAAGGAGGATGCGTGGTGGATAGAGATGATTATATTGACGATGACGGCAATAATACTCATATGTAGTGGTGGTGGTCGTCGTCGTGGTCGTGGTGGTCGTAGTAGTAGTAGTAGTAGTAGTAGTAGTAGTAGTAGTAGTAGTAGAGGTTTCAAAATATCTTTACCAAACAATTACCATAGCTGAAGGCGCTTTTTCTCTTAGTTTCCGCTACCGTTTTGCTATTTTTGATATTCTCTTGCGTGTAAATATTTGCATTTCAATTTTACATTTTCTTAAATATGGTTAGTTGACTAATTCTGGGTATACTGTGTGCGTGTATGTGTGTGTGTGTGTGTGTGTGTGTGTGTGTATGTGTGTGTGTGTGTGTGTGTGTGTGTGTGTGTGTGTGTGTGT
>NC_069002.1:14304035-14305650 GCF_001194135.2 Octopus bimaculoides | reverse complement strand
TATATATATATATATATATATATATATGTAAATATGTATGTATGTATATATATATATGCAAATAAGAAAATGGAGAGAATATAAAATCGACAGACATCAGCCAGTAAACATTCAATTATATCTATTTATTAGATAATAAACATGTCTTTAAGTGGTATAAATAAACGAATGAGATGAGCCAATAAATACGTAAACACATGTATATAGAGAGATGAATGAATTATGATGGATGAGTGTACAGATACAAATCCCTTACAGTCGTTTCTACCATGAGGCTTCAGCGTCCTCCAAGTCATCCTCACCACGTCAGTGATATACAGAGATGAACAAACATTGGACAGAAATTATTGGATAATGGTTGAGCCTCAAGGTTTCTTCAGAGAGTACAAATGTTAGGAAACTAACATGTGGGAAATTCAGTTAGAATAATAGAATAGGGTAAATAAGATAAGATAGAGTAAAATAGTTAGATATTAAAAAATAATGTAATAGACATGGTAAGGAAACGTAAGAACTTCAATTTAAGGTGTTATTATAATCCATGGTATTCCATCCGGTGGTAAATAAATAAAGTCACTCTCAGGAGATATATCCGTAGGCGGCGGTTTATATTGTGTTTCCATCATACTCGTATTCTCCTATAGACATTATATAGATAGATAGATAGATAGATAGATAGATAGATACATAGATATAGAGAGAGAGAGGGAGAGAGAGATTACACATACATATGCGCATATGCATGAAGGGAGAGAGAGAGAAAGAATGGAAGACTGTTCCGATGGTCAAGGGAATATAAATATACATAGGTGTTTTTTATTGTGTTTGTGTTTGTGTCTGTGTGTGTGTGTGTATGTGCGTGTGTTTACGTGTCTGCGTTTGTGATTCCGTATATCGACACAAAGCTTTCTCATCACACTTATTTCCGAGTAGTTTTTGTTGTTTTTGTTTGGGCCAAAAATATTTTTTTAAAGATGAATATATCTAGGATATTATCGAGGAGATACATATGGATAGACGATATTATATAATTGAGCGAGATTTGGTAAAGATTCCTATCAGATCGAGTGACAGCGTAAAGTATTCTGTATTGGCGCAAATTTTAGTTTGTTACATCTACTTGTATTGACCAAGTTAAGCTGATCTGTTCCATTGAACAAGCATACCTTCAAGAGAGTGAGTTACTATTCAAACTGAAGTATTTTGCGGAATTGAAGAGCAAACCAAGATTTTAGCGATGTCAGTATTTTAAACAGGAATACCAGTCTCTTATAATTAATCAATAACTCACTGTTTATTGAAGGTATTCGAAGTTATTGCCTGGCTCTAATCCTTATAGCAGTTTATAAATGATTTATATTGGTCTCCAATTTTCTTTATATTTTAGTAAGTGACCTGTTGCTACACTCACTGGAAATTTGAGAAAGACGGGAAAATATTCCTGAAAAATTGTTACATAACAACGGAACGGATGGGTTTGAACATCGTATCAGAACGTCGAAAATAACATCCACGGTCCAATTTCGCATTGCGACTAAACTTATGTTGATACGACTTATTTACTTTATAGATTCCTTATCATCTTGGTATATATATATATATATATATATATATA
>NC_069002.1:14290345-14303502 GCF_001194135.2 Octopus bimaculoides | reverse complement strand
ATATATATATATATATATATATATATATATATATATATATATATATAACTATATATGTATGTAAGTATATATGTATGCATATATATATGTAAATATACATATGTGTGTGTATATATATATACATAAATAGGGAGCTAGTTGCAGACTTTGCTAAAAGAAACTTTCAAAATTCTAACCAACAACTCACCACGATTGCTTAATAAATACAACGTTTAAGTACAAATTCTTCCGCACTTTTAAATTCTTTCATAAATTTAAATGTAAGCTCACTCCCCACGAATAGCGACTACATACAAACCCCTTTGATCATTAACGCACATCCCTTCTATATCTCTATTGCTCTTATTTCTATCCTATGTCTAACCTCTTATGTATCTACCGTACCTCATCACACTATAAGATAAATATTCATTCTTAAATTTATCCTTAATTCATTTTAAACCTTAACCCCCAAAATCCTTTAATATAAACCCCTAACTCTTACTCCCACTCATAAATAATTTAATATTCAACTAGCTCTTCCTTCCTTGACCACCTTCGCACACACAGCCCCATTGTTAAAAATAACTCTACAGCCACTGACCTCAGCCAGGACAGACACAAGCAATTACTACCAAATACCCTCCCCAACAACCTTAGACTCTGAAACCACCAAACATCTACTACTCTCTTTAAATTCTTACGTATATATATATATATTTTTTTTTTACTCCATGTACTCAGATGGAGTAAATAAAATCATAACATAAGCAATTAAATATAAGAAATAATAATTTATTAAAGTATGTGTTAATCCTCATTATACATCGCGTCATCAACTAGACTATCGGATGTTCTTATACATTGCTGGTAACAATGCGCTTTGTATCGTTTTAGCTTTCCAACGATGCCACCACGTTGGCTAGGCGAGCAGGTCAACATCTTCCCCTCCCCCACTCTGATCGGAAGGTTACTCTGTCGCTAGGTAACCCATTTATAGCTGATTGGACTGGGCCAAAGTGAAATGAAGTGCTTTGCTCAAGCCCACAACGCGCTGCTGTGTCTCGAACCCACGATCTAGTGATTGTGAGTGCTACACCCTAACCACTAGCCCATGCGCCTTCACATATATTATATATATATATATATAATACACTAATTATATACATATATGAGTGTATGTGTGTGTGTGTGTATAATTGTATGAATACATATATATATTTGTATTATCTGGATACACACATACGTATATATGTGCGTATTATTATTATTATTATTATTATCATTATTATTATTATCATTATTATTATTATTATTATTATTATTATTATTATTCAGATCATATATATATCCTTCGCACTTGTATATTATTTAACTTGATATATTAAATCAGGTGAATATATCCTGCCATGGGTTATAAGTAGTCAACTGTGAGATGCAAGATTTCAACAATCTATTAATCTATTAATCCTCTTAGTAATTAATCATAAGGAGCTCATCCAGTCACACGCACACGCATGTACGGATATTTATGTGTATGTATATATGCATATGTGCTTGTGTAAGTGTATGTATATATGTAAATGTATATAGCATGATTGTATCTGTATGTATATACATATATAAGATGTACATCTATATATATATCCTCGGTATTCATGGGTGATTAGGTGAAAAAACTATTTGTTTTGGTGAAAAACATATTTGTTTTGTTTTGCTGGACATCAGCAAAGCTTTCAGCCGAGTCGGAAAATAAGTAAGAGTTGCACTTCCCCGGAGTTCCTTCGATCTTTCGACTTTGATATTGCTAACTCTTTGTCACGTGGCACAACCGTAATGATACGCTAATAATGGACGCTAATACAGTGCATCCTCTCACTTTCTCTCTCTCACTGACTCTCTTTCTTTGTCCCCCTCTTGCTCTCTCTCTCTCTCTCTCTATGTCTTTCTGCTTCTCTCCCACTCTCTGTTTCTTTCTTCTTCTCTCTCTCTCTGCCACACCTCCTCATCAATTGTAGAGAACCTTAGTCTCCAGGTTCTCTCTTTCACTACTCACATTCTTTTCTCCTCCCTCTCAAATCATCAATCTGCCGTCGTTTCCTAAAGCGTGCATTTCAATGTTGCCTACATTCCACCCAAAACCCTCTGTGCCCAAACTTTACCCACAAGCCCCCTTGACCCCTCACACCTCATACAAAATCTTCGCTGATTCCTTCAACATGCTTCCATAACGTCTTGCAAGTCTTAGATTACTCAACATCTCAATGGCAATCATTCCGCCAACCGAAAATCCATCATTTCCCGTTCTATACCTGAAAAGCAAGTAACTAGATCTGCCAAGGGCGCCAAAAACAACTGTCCTAACCATCAGTCTCTTTTACTCTTTTACTTGTTTCAGTCATTTGACTGCGGCCATGCTGGAGCACCGTCTTTACTTGAGCAAATCGACCCCAGGACTTATTCATTGGAAGCCTAGTATTTATACTATCATTCACTTTTGCCGAACCGTTATGTTACAGTGACGTAAACACAACAGCATCGGTTGTCAAACGATGTTGGGGGGGACAAACACAGATACACAAACATATACACACACATACATACATATATATATATATATATATATACGACGGGCTTCTTTCAGTTTCCGTCTACCAAATCCACTCACAAGGCTTTAGTCGACCCGAGGCAATAGTAGAAGACATTTGCCCAAGTTTCCACGTAGTGGGACTGAACCTGGAATCATGTGGTCCGTTAGCAAGCTACTTACCACTCAGTCACTCCTCGCCTACATCAGTGAGGGTCTTTTCTAATGAATGGGCAGACTTAAACAGAGTCCCAGGAGAGAGAGAGAGGTGAGAAAGAAAGAAAGAAAGAAGAGTAAAGAGAGTTAAAGTGGAGATTGAGCGTATATCTTCGAATTGGCCGAGTGACATCTGACAAACGGAACAAACATCCGGTTCATCAAGCAATGCTATCTATCTATTTGCACACACACACACACACACACACAAACACACACACACACACACACATACACGTGCACAATGTGTGTGTTTTTGTATGTTCGTGTGTGTGTACGTACATGTATTTGTGCGTTCTGTGTGTGTTTTTCTATCTGTAAGTTTCTGCATGCGTTTGTGACCCTGCATCTCTTTATATCTAAGTAATTAGTACTCCGTAACAAATCTTGAAGGTTAATGTTTTTATATGTACACAGTGTTTGGTATGTGTAAATATGTGTATGAGTAGATATGTGTATATGTATGTATCCGTACACATTTCCACGTGTATGAGTATATCTATATGTATGCACAGTAGTGTAGGCCTACGCATGGATTTCATGCATCTTTACATAAGTAGGTATGAATGTGGCGTTCTTTTTTCTGTCCAGGTACAGCATTAGAAAATGGTGCGATTACAAAGAAAATTTAGAGTTCTCTGAACATGCAAAAGGTGTATACATGTAGCAAAATAGATTGAAAAAGGATTCTCAAAGTAAATTATAAAGATAGATAGATAGATAGATAGATAGATAGATAGATAGAGAGAGAGAGAGAGAGAGGGGGGCAGACAGAGAGAGTGTTTGATATGCATATATACATGCATATCTGAGTATGTGCGCATATGTCTAATTCTTGCGTTACACTGAGAATACAACTCGCTTGGATAAATGTTTAACGAAGTTGACCAACCAGGTTGACATAATTAAAGAAACACCACATGAATAATGATTGAAAGAAACACTTTAATCAATGGAAAAGAGTTTGCATATATATGCATACACACATGCATATATACATATGTACACACACACACATATACACACACATATAGATAGATAGATAGATAGATAGATAGATAGATAGATAGATAGATAGATAGATAGATAGATACGTTATTTGTATATACATATATGTGTATTTTCTACATGGATATATGTGTATATGTGTGTGTGTGTGTCTATATATGTATGTACTAAAACACGCACCCATAGAAACACGCCCACACACATGCACACATCGGTAATGTTATTATCTCTAACCAATCAAATGTATAAAAATAAATCATACCTCAAGTCCATTAATTAGACAACATAATTATCTCTATTACGTAAAATAACATTATGTCTATGCGTCTGTCTGTCTGTCTGTCTGTCTGTTTGTCTGCACTATTTTGCCCTTCACCTTTATATATATATATAATCGCCCTGCAATTCAACCCTCACATCTTTCACACCAAACAGTGTGTGAGGGGAAAGAAGGGAATCTAAGATGAATTGGTATAACAACAAGCGTGTTATTATTCTATCCATCCACTCAACACATGGTGTTTACTTTCTTTTTCCTCCGTAGTATAGTATAGAATAGTATAGCTTTCCTGTTTGTGACACAAAGGTTGCCGTAATCGTTGCTTAGCTTCCTATTGGCTCTGATCAATCAGATCTCCAGCCTAGGATTTACAGACGACTTACTAAATATTGAATTGAAATTTTGACACTAGGCCAGCAATGTTGGGGGAGGGATAAATTAACGACATGGAGCTCAGTGTTCATCTGGTATTTATATTATCGACCCCGAAAGGACGGAAGCCAAAGTCGACTTCTGTGGAGTTTGAATTGAGTATGTAAAGATGTACGAAATGCCGCGGAGCATTTTGCCCGGCATGCTAATGGCTCTCCCAGCTCGCTGCCTCAGGAATTACAAAATATAAACAGATAATGACTTTTGCTATTAATACCGTTGTTGGCAGCTGGAAAATGGTTCATATCTCGTGTAAAGGAAAACAGTGAGACGCTTGTATATATGGAAGGAAAACTTATGAAGTAGTACTAACAATTATTGAGATGTTTAATGACCAAAATAATGCTTAAGATAAAATTCAGTTAAATTTGAATATCCTGTTATTTTAAACATGGCTACACATATTTTCGGATGTATATTTCATCAATATAAATATTTGTAATCGTTCATGAATTTAAGTATGAGTTACGTATTTCAATGATGCGTATGGTTGTCATAAGTTAAAGATTTATAGGAAACAATGAAATGCAACAGATGAACGAATATTGGCATTTTATCTTTGTTCCACTAAACTGGATAGATTCATCAAAATTTAAATGTCTTTCTTCCCTGGAGGATTTGTCTTTAACAAGGGTGAATTTCTTATTAGGATGAAAACAATTTCTGAATAGAATTATTGTAATATGTGGTCCGTTATCAACTTTGAGCAATAGCCAGAGGCTGTTCATAATTAATAAAGGCGACGGAAGACCTCATACATTTACTTCCCGATTCAGAATCTATTTACTTGTTTCCACTTGATAATAATATTCTTATATCGTTCATCCCTTCCCTTCTGGTGTCAGTCTCTTCCGGTGGCAATCTCTTCCGGTAGTAGAGTAAAAGTGTTCCTTCCTGGCTTTCTTTTTCTTTTTCTCTTCCCGTATGGAGATATTTAATTTTTAATGCACGGTATTAAGAAAAATTAAAACTCTGATCAAATTAAATATTCACTTGGTGAAATAGCATGAATGGAATGAGGAGAATAAGTAACGGACAATGTGAAAGGTTCCAACGGGGAGAACACATTCGAAAAGTTATAGACAAAATGTAGACACAAATAAAAGCAGTAAAAGTTGAATACAATGAGTAGTAAGGCGACCAAATGGAAAGGAAGAGAAATGAATTGATGTTTCGGGCGAACCCTTAATCAAAGTAGAGTAAGAAGGCCGCTAAAAGAAATAAGAAAAGAAACGGCAGCTATCTGAAGCACATATGTATCTTTCTGACATAGGCGAAAACTACTCAGCTCCATTTTGTTTTTATTTTGTAAATTTATATTTTAAACCAACAATTCGTAACATTGAAATAATTAACTTTTAATTCGATGATGTATAGACATAACTGTCCACAAAACAATAATAAGATAGATATGGTAGTTTTAGAGTCCCAGTTGGACTTTAACAAGGCTGTTTTGGGTTGAAAGACACTGCAGTTTGAACACTAATCAGAATTAAATATTTCCTTTCTTTTTAAACTTAGCGTTATGATTTGAAAGCAATTCAACTTATATTTATTTATTAGTGCAACAATCAGATGGAAGTTACGCAGTTTTTCAGATGTTTCTCTGTGGTACAGTGTTGATATTACTTTGTTCTATTTATGTATGGTATGGTGTTTTCGGGCGTTGTAGAAGAATGAAGATTAATGGAAATAGAATACTAAAATTGCTTTGAAAAATGTGCAGAGATGCCACTGCCTGACGCATGAAAAATGAATAGTTTCGTTAACGTTACACATTTTATTCAGGATGCATTAATAATCCAAACGGGAAATAATGATGAGTTGAGAAACAAACTATATTAGACATTGCCAAATATAATTTAATCCTTTTAGCAACTACGGAAACAAAACAAAAAACCTCCAAATTGTTCAGCCTTATTGTGGTCATCCTGACCGAAGCTTGTGTTTCACAATTACCGAAGAAATTATGGAATAACCATCAAATCCATACTCACTTAAGTACACTATTGAAATGCAATAGGTGATAAGTTTACATGAAGATATTCAAGTTCTTAAGGTGATGAAATAATTACTTCTTGTGCATTTACCGCTAATACTGTAGCAAAGTTCATGAGTATTGGTTTTGTAAACCCTTTACGTTACTTGCTACTGAAACGAGTCTAATTGAGTTTTCAGCCCCCCTACAACATGGGAAATGCTACAGCCTTGTTCTAATAAACACAAGCTCAACTTTTATTATTGGAATTATACTCCTTGTTTGCTGATGTTTGATTTTAAGCACTTTTGAGTGCCAGTGTTTTGTCTACCATTTGTTTCAATTATAAAAATTTGACGGAATTTTTTTCTTCTACTCACTATATTATATATGGAATACTATCCCATGTGGAGGCGTGTAGCCTATTGAGGGAATTGTTCGTCTCATGATCATGATATCGTGGATTCAACTCTTAAAGCGAGCGGCAGGGTGTGATCTGGAGTAAGGCATTTCATTTCACACTGTTTCAGTTAACTTAAATAAAAATGAGTACGAACAAGTCAAGTACCGGAGTAACTTTATCTCCTTCTTCTTCTGTTTTCTATATCTTGGATGTTCCACATAGCCAAAAGTTTGGAGTTTCGAAAAGAAATGCCTCGGGTCCGAAAACTATAAGAGATGGCATACTATGTGTTTCTGCATGTTACTTCCATGTTACCGACATTTTCCCACATGTTACCAAGTCATATTCGTTAACAAGTGACGGCTGGCTGCTCAAAGAGAATATTCTGTATTTGCATGGAAAGCTACCCCCACACACGATGATATATCTCCACCGCCATTTTGTTTGCGAGACGTGTCTGATGTAAATTACTCATTGATTCCTCCATTTTCATCTTCATTTACATCTTGTCAGAATGTATCAGTTAAAAATTATAGGTTATGGTGTGATATATATCTATGAGATTTTGTAAGTGTGTGTCTGTATGCGTATGCATGTTCATTAATGTACGATGATTGTGTGCGTGTGTTTGTGAGTGTGTGCTTTGCCACTGCCAATGTGTGCATCAGTAAGGCTCTGTGTTTGTACGTATGCGCGTCTATATTCACTTCTGTAGGATAGTCTGTATATGTTTATAGTTTTTTATGGTTTGTATACGTTTATAGTTTTTGTATATGTTTACAGTAAGTGGTGTGTGTGTGTGTGTTTGTTTGTGTGTGTGTGTGTGTGTGTGTGTGTGTGTGTGTGTGTGTGTGTGTGTGTTTGCTCATCTTTTCACCACTTCAAAGACAACGACTCGAAATCCAGGAAGTTTATTTGCTGTTTGTTTGTTGTTTTATTTATTTTTGTTGTTCTTTCAAAAAAAGAAACAATCTTTACTGTTATTTAAGTTGCTAACCTTCATCGGATATTCTTTTCAACATCCAACAGTCTTTCAACTGCGTTTCCCCTCCTACTTCAACTAGTAGCTTTACAAAAGAAAAAAAAATGTGATAAATTGCTAAAATTGCTGTATTTCCTGTTCAGTGAGTAATTCGTCAAATTGATGCGTGATTATGGCTGTTGGTTAGAAGCTGACTGGTTGTGGAAGCAGATTTATTGGATGTTGATATGTGTCTAGAGAAGAAACAGCAGGAAATACCGACATAGATCTAGACAACGACATAACCCTACTACCCTACTAGGTGGACATCACATCTGTTAGAAATAGCAACCAAATCTCTCTCAAGTCACGTCTGTCTTAAAAGAGAAGAGAATATAGACATTGGTCAATGCAATCTTAGATTGAACGTCCCAGAAGGCACATTCAATAATTGACGACTGGTGGAAATTTTATATTTGAACGGACGATGCATGTGGCAATGGTAGGGGTGGGGCGTACGAGATCATCTCTGATTGAGTTAACATTAAATAAAAACCGTTCCAACCGTGAACAATATATCAATAGATCGAATGAAATGCTTTTATTTTTTAAAGGATGACAAGATGTAGGTCTAGCGAATATGGTTGCTATTTCTAGCATGCTGAAAGCTCGTACATAGGATTCTTCTTTGACTCATCACACCAATATATATCTCATAAAGCTACATCTATTATACAAGTCTGAACCTTTGCCCTTTGGAAATTCGGTAAAAACATCAATTTGTCGTTGACAGCCAAATGCGTATTTGACCGTACCGGCCCCTACATCACTCGATTAATAGTAGTTTGATTGCATTTTCCTTTCTGACAGACGGATCTACAACAGCGTTTCCAACATTATATTAGCCTTGGTATATATCAGGGTTCTGTTATGTGACCCACACTCTTCGTTCTGAATATTAACAATCTTATTTCTAATAACCACACGCCGCGTTGTTATACAAATGATACCATCCTTACTTCCGATACAAGCGACATCCAAACAACTTAGCTATCACATATCAAACAATCACTTACTTCCATAAACGAAGATCTAGAAAGCGTCCTCCCTTCTCCTCTAACACGAGTATGGCCATGACAATCAAGTCTCATTTAATATCGAAGAAGCATACTGACGCCACTAACCTTCTCTTAATTAAGTACGAATACATAATTAAAACGTTCAACTTTTACACAAACTGAAATTTAACATTCTCGAATGATCTCAAATGGCGAGACAACATCAATCACGCAGCCAAAATTACAACCCTAGGCTTAGGACGCACACCGGGTCTCTGATACACTATATACAAAATGCATACGGGTCACAATATTACATAAAGGAACGGATACATATACACACACTCACAAATGTACAAACACACTTACAAGTTCATACAGACACATTTAAATCTATCTGTATGTATATGCGTTTATATATGAATATTTATACATTGCCATACATTATATGCATAACTGTCTATACATACACACACACACACACATACATATATATATGTCTGCGTGCATGTGTGTGTGCGTACTTGTCTATGTATGCCTGTGTATATATGTGTTTATGTATGTGTGCATGTATACGTTTGTTATATATATGTATGTGTATACGTTTGTTATATATATATGTATATATATATATATATATATACGTATGTGTGTGTGTGTGAGTGTGGGGGGGGGGTGCGTGTGTGTGTGGGTGAGTGTGTGTGTGCGTGTGTGTGGGTGTGTGTGCGTGTGTGTGTGTGTGTGCATATAGGTATGTACACGTGTATATCTATATCTGTGTGTGTATATATATATATATATATTTATATATCGTGACAGATACATGTCGAAATAGAAATGACTCGAACACCAGCAAGTAGGCCACTACTTCTTGGTCGCTTATTTGCTAGACACAGAAGTCAATTGTCCTACAAATAACACCAAAGAGACTAACAAATGTGTATGCATTGTAGAATGTAGCTGTAGATAATACATTTTGTGGATCAAGGCTGGAATGTCTTTGACGTGAGATGTAGTCGATGAAAAGTGAGGTGATGCTTGACAGCATCGAACAGATCCCGTGGATATGTCGGTCTCAATTGTTGCAATTCTGATCGAGTCAGCAACTGCGACTTCTTCAATAAGATCATGCGACACATTTGAACTCAAAACATTTGGCGATTATCCAGTGCTTCTTCTACTTACACCGATGGAATTTAACCCGGTTAAGGTTTTTAGAGCTAGGTAATTCTTGATAACCATATGATATGGGTTTTGTTAGTGATAAGTGTTTGAGAGAAAAAATCTCCTGTCGGTTACGTTACTAGTATAACATTATGAGGAATTATCCTTGTTTTTGTTTTAACAGAGCAAACCTCTAATTCAAAGTGTTCCATATGTGACGGGGCCATTTTTTTATATATCAAGGGCTCTCTTGTTTTTCCTTTTTTAAGACAGGGGCAAAAGGTGAGCCCAACATACGTTCAAAGACGAGGTGCATTGCTATGAAAATCAGCATTTTTACTTTAAGTCAATAAGATAATGTGTTTGTGATTTAGGAGAGATGTTGTTGTTATTTCTAGTTGGTGTGCTACATAGAAGCTCCTTTGCTGGTTTCTCCGGGGAAATTGTACCACAGAGCAAAGGCGAACTGAATACGTGACAATTATACAACACTGCCTGAATTTACAATAGTTGATTTATTGCGAGATTGGTTCTGATGTTGAAGGATTCGATTCTTCACAATAGACATATTCACTGCAAACTGGATGATAAATTCTCACCACACAATTAGAGAAACTAATCACTGAAATTAATATTTATTGATTATTATATATATTAATATCAATATACAGAATACACCGTCAATGTATATCATGCAATTATGTTAGAGAGAAACATTGATTGCCACTGAGTTTCAACTAAATTGTATCTCAACCTTTCCGACAATCTATCTATTTCACGATCGATCGATCGATCCAGCGAGCGAGCGAGCAATCTATCTACCTACTTCTCTATTAATCCATATATATATATATATATATATATATATATATACGAGCTTGTTTATATAGCTATATCTATATATGTGTATAAATTCACATTCTTTCCATATTATGATCTCTCTATTAGAATTTATTTGCATGTACATGCGTGTACGTTACATATATACATACATGCATACATACATACAAACATACATACATACATATATACATACATACATACATACATACATGCGTGCGTACGTATGTACGTATGTATGTGTGTACTCGAACTCTGTGCATTCAATGAAAGAGTGGCCGACAATGTGTTTGAAGTGCCAGTATTCGTACATTTGGGCAACTTGATTCGATGCTTGATGAGATCTGAGCCATTGATGTAAAATGCCGGAGGATATTGACCAGCACAAATAATTTCCGCTTCAATAGTAACGTAGATATAAACAATATAAAAGTTACTCATAACCGAAAAATCCCCCATCTTGATGACAAGAACGATAGGCCAGATGAACCTATCAATGATAAGAACCATAGTGAACCTAAGTAGTAATGATATCTGGCAATGTGTATGCTTTATATTGGTTTTAAAGTAAATATTTTCTTTATCAGAAAATCTCGGGGTACCCACTCGTCCAATTTTGACACAGGAGATCCTATATCAGTGCTCCAGCACCTTTGGTACCTATAGAAGAAATGTAAAGAGTATAGCACCATATCATGACCCGGTGTCAAAGCAATGTCAGTTTATATTAATGAATCACAACGACTCCCAAGCTACCTGACTAAGAAATATATCATCGCACAGGATGTTTACATCGTGAACAAAAAAGTGAGGTGATCACAAAATGTAGGAATAAGAATAAGTATCTACTAAAATATCGTGTAACCTATGAACAGGATATGACTATACGCGTGGTTGTCCTGACATTGCCAATACCATAATTAGAAACTTAATAGTAGTTCATTCCAACAAAACTTCCATGAAGACCAACATGTTGTTTATGATTCAGTACTAAATGATATAACTAAGGTATTTTGTCGTACCAAACCGCCTCATCGATAGTCATTGAACAAATCTCTGAGACAACAAAATGTGTTAGCCAGTCGCTGTGGAGAACAGGTAATTAAGTAGAAAATTGGAGAAGTCATGATGTGAAATCATAGCTTCCACATGCCAACACCAACACCTTCATCTAGAACATGGTAGTAAAGGTCTACAAAGCGTAATGGAGCTGCGAAATTTATTGTTCTATACCAACACTAAACAGTACATTATGTGAAATGAGCAAAAATTAAACAACTGTTGATTTAGGTGGTATATTTAATATCTTTTATTAATATATTTAATATAATTAATATTTTCGCAAGGCAGAATCGCTAGTATGCCAAACGTCTGTCGCTACATTCTCAGTTCAAATTCCGCCGAGATCGACTTCCCCTTTCATACTTTTGAGGTCGATAGAATCAGTACCAGTTGAGCACTGCAATCGATGTTATCGACGTAACACTTTGACCGAAATTTCTGGCCTTGTGCCAACATTTTAAACCAATATTTTCTACTGGTTAAATGCGTCTCGAGCTGGCAGAATCGTCAGCACGCTGGCCACAATGCTTAGGGTCATTTCGTTCGTGTTTATGTTCTCCGTTGAAATTTCACTGATATCGATTTTGCCTATCATCCTTTTGGGGGTCGATAAAATAAGTAGCAGTTGAACATTGGGATTGATGTAATCAACTTAACCCCTCTCTCAAAACCTTCTCACCTTGTGCCAGAGTTCGAAAGCAATATTTTCTGTTGGGTGCATATCCGCACACAGCCTGTTTCGTTGTACTGAACGTCGACACTATCAACTAACGAAAGCGTAGATAATCAATCATCAGTTTATTTCAGCACCTTCACGCTTTCCATCCATTCACTATCGCACGTTGAACACATTCCAACGACAGTCGCCTGAAGCTTGAAACGCAATAATCCAGATAACCAATACGACAAAAAAACATATCATTAAATAAATAGTGTTATTCTACCACACCAAACAGTTTCTTGCAATTAGTTTTCACACAATTGTGGTACCACCAGTGACGTTTCGTGTATGAATGCAAGGAACTCAAGGCATACAGAGCGTGCACTGCATGTGTACAGTATATAAATAAATGCAAATATCAAATTTGATTTCAATATTCATATTTCATCATTTATGAAACACTGTTGGAATATGTTGCAATATGTATGGTCAGAATTGTGTGTGCATATATATATATATATATATATA
>NC_069002.1:14289015-14289832 GCF_001194135.2 Octopus bimaculoides | reverse complement strand
TGTTTTGAATATCTAACATTACACGCAGGCTCAGGACTTGCCCATGATATATGTGCGTGCGTGTTTAGATAGATAGATACATAGATAGATTGATAGATAGATAGATAGATAGATAGATAGATAGATAGATAGATAGATAGATAGATAGATAGATAGATAGATAGATAGCGGTATAGTACGATGAAATGGTTAAAGAGATCGCATCAAGAAAAGACATGAGAACTGAGGTTTGATTCTGCTTCGTGTCATTTTCTAACGTCTCGGGTCGACCCTACCTTATGATGAGCTAAAATGAATAAACGGAAACTGCATGGAAGCCCACCAAATGGGTTACTCCAGGAATTCAATACAGACAGCTGTCTCACCGTGTCAGGTTCATTCCACCTGAGAATTACATTAAGATTTATGCATCTGTGGATTACTCGGCCGCTTAAAATCGATCGGCCAGAATCTTTACCGTTACATATACATGTCTATCTATCTATTTATCTATCTATCTATATATATATATACATATATATATTTATCTATCTATCATTTATCTCTCTGTTTATGTATGTATTTATCTCTCAATCCATGTATCTGTTTATTGTAACGACACGTGCTTTTCTCCAGACTATTTATTCTTTCTTCCTTTCTCTCCTCTCTGGTCTTCTCTTTCCGACGAAGAGACATGCTCGAAATGTCATTTCCCCCCCGATTTTATATCTAAAATGTTCAATGACCGTCAATCACATGTATTCACTGCGTCGACGGAAACTGAAAGAAGCCCGTCGTATATATATATATATATATATATATATATATATATATATAT
>NC_069002.1:14287208-14288543 GCF_001194135.2 Octopus bimaculoides | reverse complement strand
GAGGGGAGGGGAGGAGGAGGAGAATGCGGGAGTACCATCATAGTAGTTGGATGTTAAATGGTCAAGTAACCATTTAATATCTTACTACTATGATGGGACTCCCGAATTCTTCTCCTCCTCCTCCCCCTCCTTCTTCTTCTTCTTCTTCTTCTTCTTCTTCTTCTTCTTCTTCTTCTTCTTCTTCTTCTTCTCAGGCTACGTGGTTTGTCCTTCAGCAAGACGCTTATTTCATTTTGCTCTAATCTACTCTTCTGGCAAAAATTAGTTTAACATGCAATTCAAAAGGTCATCCTAGTCATGTTCTGAGTCACGCTGAACTAAGGATGCGTATTTTTGTTCGGAGACACATGGCCTAGTGGTTAGAGCAGCGTACTCGCGGTCGAGGGATCGCGACTTCGAATCTCAGACCGGGCGATATGTGTGTTCATGAGCGAAACACCTAAGCTCCACGCGGCATCGGCAGAAAGTAATGGCGAACTTCTGCTGACTCTTTCGCCACAATTTTTCCTCTCTTTTTCCTCCTGCATCTAACAGCTCACGTGCGAAGGACCGGCGTCCCGTCCAGGTGGGGAACCTATACACCAATGAAACCGGCCCTTATGAGCCAGGTGTGACCCAAGAAAGAACAAACAAGAACAACATGTTTGTGCGGTGGTCAATCACTGGGACGTTAATTCCATGAGAATGTTGTTCCATTGATCGGATACACTGGAACACTCGTCGTCGTAACCGACGGAGTGTCAGTTTTATATTAAGTGCAGAACTAAAAAAACAAAACAAAAAGAAACACATTCCACACAGGCAAAATAATGACTTGATTCAAACAATACACATACGTGCAAACTATCGTAATAACACAGATACATTCACATGTACATACGCACGTATATTCACATATATAGTTTCTTACACACACACACACACACACAGCACTAGCACATACTGACATAACATACTCCTCTACACATTCTCTGTATATTTGTTACTCTTCCGTCTCTCTCTCTCTTTCCTTCTCTCTCTCCCTCACTTTCTCTCCCATACGGATACTCACAGACACACACCCGCACGCACACACACACAGAATCATTTATATTCTGAGATATTTATATACAGCTAAGACAAACCTAACACGCACACACCCTACTCCCAAGATGTCGTTAGTTAATTATATGAAACAATTCCATCAAGCGGAACAATATAATGTAATCATGAAGTAGATCTCGCTTATAACCAGGGGGACGCCATTGTGTGAGTAACTGTATATGTGTGTATATGCATATATATATGTGTCTGTGTGTATAGATATATATATGTGTGTGTGCATATATATGCATA
>NC_069002.1:14284412-14286809 GCF_001194135.2 Octopus bimaculoides | reverse complement strand
TATATATATATATATATATATATATATATATATATTCTTATATGAATATAGTATATGCATATACGTATGTATGCACGCATGTATACATACATACATACATACATATACACACACAAACAGTGATTCAAAAATACCTTTAGCCTTAATGTCGACTGGCTAATTAAATATCTCGTCATACCTGTCACTATATCTCCTTTCAAACCCGTCATCTTCTCATAACAACCTCCCAGCATTGTCACGATGTGTCATTATTTCCTTCCCCTGACCCAAGTTCCCATTGACTGCCACAGCTCAGGAGTTCCGGGATAGCTGGACTCCAACCGTTCATACTTACAGGAATCCCAATACTAACTCTGGGTAGTTGAACTGATTATACTTGCACAATTTAACAAGATTGCCGTTACATTGTTTCATGTTTAGAACAGAATTATTCTCGTCTTATTTCATACTAGCAGAGATACCCGGCCTTGCTCGGGATTAAAAGGGCATAGATTTTTATTGCTTTACTTGTTTCAGTTATGTGACTGCGGCCGTGGTGGAGCACCGCCGTTGGTCGAAGAAATCAACCACAGGATTTATTCTTTGTAAGCCTAGTACTCATTGTGTCATTGTCTTTTACGAAACCGCTAAGTTACGGGAATGTAAACGCAGCAACATCAGTTGTCAAGCAATGGTGGGTGTACAAACACAAGACACAGGCACACACATATACAAATATACACATATATACGACAGTCTTCTTTCAGTTTCCGAGTAAGAAATCTACTCAAGATTTTGGTCAGCGTGAGGCTATAGTAAGCATATATATATTCTATAGATGCATCACACACATACACACACACACACACACACACACTCACAAACTGAGTTATACTATAGTTATAGATAACATATTTGTAAAGTATATAAAATAATCCTTCGTACTATAGGCACAAAGCCTGAAATTTGGGGGGAGGGGACCAGTCGATTACATCGACCCCAGTGCATAACTGGTACTTAATTTATTGACTCCGAAAAGATGAAAGGAAAAGTCGACCTCGGCGGAATTTGAACTCAGATCGTAAAGACAGACGAAATACCGCTAAGCGTTTCGCCTGGCCTGCTAATGATTCTGCCAGCTCGCCGCCTTGAAGTATATAAAATAATGCATACACATGTATTTATGTATTTATGCATATATGCGTGCAGACACAGACACAAAGGCATGCACATAGATAGATAGATAGATACATACATACATACATACATACATACATACATACATACATAGAGGACAGGCTTTTATTCAGTTTCCGTTTGGACGATCACAAGGCTTTGGTCGGTCCGAGACCATAGTAGAAGACATTCACGCAACGTGCCACAAAGTGGGATTGAACCCGGAACAATGTCGTTGGAAAGCAGGCTTCCTACCATACAGCCACGCCTGCGTCATATATATTAAAATATCTATATAAATTAGCAAATATAGGTAAATAATTGTGAATGTATACGTAGAAACTGTACAAAGTGTTCTACCTTGACATAACCTTAATTTAACATTATTTTTTTTCAGCTTTTCTCTCCTCAGGACACTCCTTTCAACATCCTCGGTGATCTTTTCATTAGATTTGTGTAATTGTAAAGAACATTTACTATTGTCTTACATTGTAATTAGTTCTCCTCTCGCTTCTCTGCTCTCTCGGGAACTCCACTCTCTCCTCTAACCCTTTCGCTTCTTTATCTTCTAACCTGTCTTCCATACCGCAGTGTTTGATAATAATGCCATTCACCACGCTCCTATCACACTTCCCTCATTCTTCTTGCTTGTGTTTTTTACCCCACACTCAACTCCGCACCCACACCCAGCACACTCACGCTCTCTTAATACACACACACACATACGCACACGGTTATATGCACAAACCAACGCATCACACTCTAAAAAACCAATGCTTCAATACGTCTGCATTAATGCGCATTTACACACATACGTGTACCTCTAAAATCATACATAGCACCCCCACATATGTTTATCTCTAAACAGGAATACACTCCTATACTTATACGTACAAATCCACCCCTATTCCACTCCTCACCTTCATCCCGCCATAGATCTGCATTCCTTCCTATTTCTTAGCACCTCATCTATGATTTTCTTGCTTCTCTCTCACATTCTTTCTCACTTCCTTCTATGCTTTTAACGTTCTTCTGGTGAAGGACTTTTATCCGAAACATCAATATTCTTTCCCTTCCAGTTAATCGTTGATTTAATACCTTTCTTTTTAAGCTTAGCCCTTACTATGTTGTTTCCTTCTTTTATTGTTTCATTGTATGTCTCTCCTCACGCACACACCTAACAGCTACACACATTCATACACACACACGCATCATATATATATATATATATATATATATATA
>NC_069002.1:14281679-14284321 GCF_001194135.2 Octopus bimaculoides | reverse complement strand
CCAATATATATATATATATGCATATGTATGTATACATATACGTATGTGTGTGTGTGCCTGTGCGCGTGTATTAGATTGTCCGACATGAAGTGATGACTTTCTAAGCTTTGTTTTTTCTTGAATGCATATCTGGTTAATTTTAAAACATGAATTCTCGTTAGTCATTTTTCTATATTACAAAATTACAATTTTAGAAAACCTTACATTTCTTGCTAGTTATACGAATGATATAATGTTCTCCTGTTGCTTTCGCAGATGCTATCGGTAAAAGAAGTCAGACTTTTGTTTCTTTATGAGTTTAAACTTGGTAAAAATTCTTCACAGGCTGTCGAAAATATCAATGTTTCATTTGCAATGGAACTTGCATTGCAAGAACAGAAAGAAGATAGCTCAATAAATTTCGTTCTGGAGACACGTTCTTGAATAATGAACCCCGTGGACTCCCTTCAACAGTGTTCAATGATGAAACATTGAAATATGCATTGGAAGCTAATCCTAGGAATTACTTTTCAAGATCTTGCCAATAATTTAAAGGTTTCCAAACCACGTGTAGGGCGTCGTCTTGCAAAAATCAGTGAAATAAAAAAGATGGACAAATTTATTCCACATGAACGGGGACTGCAAACAATATGTGTGGTTTAACAGTCTGTTCGTTTGTCCTTCCGCGAAATGAGAGGGACTTTGCAAAACAAAATGAACCCCTGTGATGTAAAAATGGATCTCTTATGTTAACCGTAACAGATCTTTGGAATGGTTAGATGCTGAAGAGTTATCTGAACATGTTTCAAACCCCTTCTTTTTGCATACACAAATGGCTCTAGTTAGTGTTTGATAGTACGCTCAAAGAATCATGTATTATTCGTTTCTGCCGCCTGGAGAAACATAAATATCCAAATCCTATTGCCAGCAGTACAACTGAGGAAAAACATTAGCCAGGAATATCTGGAAATGGTTAATAGACAACGACCTATAGTCTTACATAAAAATGCCGACCGCCACATTACAAATTAGACCACCGGAATAATTATGAAATATTCTCCAGACTTGTTACCAACAGACCATCATTTATTTGGTCACCTCGAATATTTTATTTGTTTCAAAAAGTAAAAGGATACAGACCCCCTTCGGTCGTGAAAGTCCATGGGATTACACCTAGAAAGTTCCCCTCCGAGGCACAAGTCCGGGCAAGATTGTTCATGGAAGACTAGCAGTCATCCATGCATACCAGCTTCCCCTCTCCACACCACTAATGTTATCCAAAGGAAATACAAAGGTCGATAGACAATGGCACCAGTGACGTCGCAATTCATTTCTATAGTTGAGTGAACTGGAGCAACGTAAAATAAAGTGTCTTGCTCAAAAACACAACTCGGTCCAAGAATCGAACTCACTACTTCAGAATTGTGAGCTCGAAACTCTAAGCACTGAGCCATGCGCCTTCACCGGACAAAATGTAAGTAAACATGTAATGACTAGAGCATTTGAATAATTTATAGCTTCAAAAGACAATAATTCTTTCGAAGGAGCACATACGTTCCCAAGGCGATGGATAAAAGTTGTTGAAGCTAATAGAATCTATTTTAATTAATAATCAATAAGAAATAGATTTTACTTATTCATAGCTGAGTGACCATTTCATGTGAGGCATCCTAATGTGTTTGTATGTGTGCGTGTGTGTGTCTATGTGCGTTCGTATGTGTAGATATACTTATATGTCTGTATATAGATACCAACATACACATGTGTGTATATGTGTGCGTGCATGCAAGTGCGTGTGAGCACGTGTGTGTTGCTATGTCGCATATACTTATATGTGTGTATATGGATGCCAATATACACGTGTGTGTATGTGAATGTATGGGTGTGTGCGTGTTTCAATGACGATGGTGGACCTTGTTGTTAAATCATGCTCTTTAACAATCCATTCCATAAGCCTGAGCTTAGGAACAAATCTCGACCGTTTCGTCATTTTTACTTAGCAATCCATCAAATCCTTCCCATGGTGTTGTGCGTAAGTACTGGAATATTTCTTATTAAAATACACACAGCACCGTGCCTAGGTACAAACTCCATTAACACAACAGTACAAGATTTACAACCGGACAATGATTACAAGTTTACAAAATACAACATTTGTTATGAATAAATCGATAAACGCAGCTTTATTCGTCTTTAATCTCGTCGCAATTATTATTGTCTGGTCATCAAGCCTTGTAGTATTATGCAAATGAGTAGCATCTCCTAGTTACAGACGTGTTTATATTTAAATATGGAATAGTGTTCGGTGACTTACGTTTGGTAACTTGGGATAGAGACATTGGAGTAATCTGGTGGCTGGTTTTGCTAATTTACTTTGAAAATGAGGCTCTAGTTTTATTGTGAGACCTCCGAATGGGTGACAGGAAATACTTGATGGATGTGAACTGAGTGTGTGGATGTGTGGATGTGTTTGTATGAAATTAAGGGAATGGCAAGGGAAAAGGAATTATGCAATCGCTTTCAATAGCTTACAACTGTTTCTGCAGTATACTCACAGACGAGTGATGTGCATCACCTTGCAGCTTCTTCGGAGCCATTAAACATTTAATGTCTCGAAAGCAAAATATTAATGTGTATGTGTGTGTGTGTGTGTGTGTGTGTGT
>NC_069002.1:14279176-14281493 GCF_001194135.2 Octopus bimaculoides | reverse complement strand
TACTACTACTACTACTACTACTACTACTACTACTACTACTACTACTACTACTACTACTACTACTGCTACTACTACAACTACTGCTACTACAACTATTACTACTACTACTACTACTACTACTACTAAGAATAATAATAATAATAATAATAATAATAATAATAATAATAATAATAATAATAATAATAATAATAATGATGATGATGATCATGATCATGATGATCATGATCATGATGATCATGATCATGATCGTTTTTACTGTGGGCATAAGGCCTGAGATTTGGGGTAAGGGGGTTAGTCGATTACATCGACCCCAGTGTGTAACTGGTACTTATTTCATTAACCCTAAAAGGATGGAAGGCAAAGTCGACCTCGGTGGAATTTGAACTCAGAACGTGAAGACGGACGAAATACCACAGCGCATTTTGCCCGACGTGTTAACGACTCTACCAGTTTGCCGCCTTACGATATATTCCGTCCAACGTGGGGCTCGAACTCACGAACCCGAGATTAAGAGTCTCGTATTCCACCGACTGAGCTAGCCGGGATCTGCCCTGTGGGAAATACCAACTGTGGCTCTAATGGCTTATGATTTTAACTGGCTGGGAATTTTATAATGTACATCTTTTATTTTGGTGTAAAAGATAGGTTGCGGGAAATATCATGGTTAAATCTTTAGATTTGTTTCTCACTTGTTTGAAGTTAACCAGTTGATCATGTCCCTTAGTAGCTGACGATATAGGAGAAATTGTCGAATCACCATCCATGAGTTATCAGAGGAAGTACAGATTAGCTACAGGTCAGTTCAATTCATTATCACTGAAGATTTGAGTATGAGATGTGTATCTGCCAAACTGCTTTCATCTGAGCAAAAGATGCCTTTGTTGTGTCGAGAGAATGATGAAAACTTTCTGAAAAGTTTGCGTAGGCCTCTGAGCGGGTATCACCAAGCTTTTGACAAAACTTGATGCAGATTCTCGGCTGAGCTTTCTCTGTCATGAGTTCAAGCAGAGTTCAAGGTCAATCTGTGCCGAGCGGCCTTACTCCGCGTGCTTCAGCTTCGTTACTATGGCAACAGTCCCAATACTTATTGATCAGACATGTATACATTTGTACTTCGATGCATGAATTATTGTGTTTATGTGTTTGAGTATATATCAGTGTGTGCGCGTGTGTGTATGTGTGTGTGTGCGTGCGCTTACGCACAGCAGTGATGTGTTATGTGTGTATATATGTATGTATATGATTGCGGGCAGCAGTGATACTGTTTGTTCATGTGTGGCTGTGTATGTACGTGAGCATGTGTTTATGCGGGTTGGTGCTTATATATATGTGTATGCGTCAGTGAGTATATACGCATATGTGTCTATGTCTTCATATGTGAATGTATGTGTGGCTTTGTACCTGTGCGGTTGCGTTATGTGTGTATTGACACATGTGAGAGTGTGTGTATGTGCCTATACAGATCAGTGTCCTTACATGTTAGTATGTGTCTGCGCGCACTAGTATGTGTATGCATACTTGGCTATAGGTGTGTACGTGTGTGTGTATGTGTGTGTGTGTGTAAATACGCAAACATTAGAAATGTGTCTTAAATTAACGAATCAGAAATATCAGCAACAATGATTAGGCATAAACAGTAACCATAACAACCACAACTTTCATAGCAACAAGAATAACAATCGCAAAAAAACAGCGGCACCAACAACAAGAGCAAGTGATGGCGGATTGGTAGAATCACAAGAGCAGTGTTTCTTAAGATGAACGACATGGAAATGCGGGGAGGCGTGGAAAATCAGAATGAGGCGTAAATAATTATCAATAGAACTTGTAAATAAATTTTAAATGAGAACATATTTTGAATATATATATATATAGGCGCAGCAGTGGCTGTGTGGTAAGTAGCTTGCTTACCAACCACATAGTTCCGGGTTCAGTCCCACTGCGTAGCACCTTGGGCAAGTGTTTTCTACTATAGCCTCGGGCCGACCAAAGCCTTGTGAGTGGATTTGGTAGACGGAAACTGAAAGAAGCCCGTCGTATATATGTATATATATATGTGTGTGTGTGTTTGTGTGTCTGTGTTTGTCCTCCTAGCATTGCTTGACAACTGATGCTGGTGTGTTTATGTCCCCGTCACTTTGCGGTTCGGCAAAAAGAGACCGATAGAATAAGTACTAGGCTTACAAAGAATAAGTCCCGGGGTCGATTTGCTCGACTAAAGGCGGTGCTCCAGCATGACCGCAGTCAAATGACTGAAACAAGTAAGAGTAAGAGTAAGAGTATATGTGTGTGTGTGTGTGTGTGTGTGTGTGTGTGT
>NC_069002.1:14274375-14279094 GCF_001194135.2 Octopus bimaculoides | reverse complement strand
AAAGGCGGTGCTCCAGCATGACCGCAGTCAAATGACTGAAACAAGTAAGAGTAAGAGTAAGAGTATATGTGTGTGTGTGTGTGTGTGTGTGTGTGTGTGTGTGTGTGTGTGTGTGTGTGTAAACGTGGCTGTTCGGTAAGAAGCTTCCTTCCCTATCTCATGGTTCCGGGTTCAGTCGCACAGCGTGGCACCTCGAGCGTGTGATTTCTACTATAGCCGCGTGCTGACCAAAGCCTTGTGAGTAGATTTGATAGGCGGAAACTGAGAGAAGCCTGTCGTATATGTCTGTGTATGTTTATGTGTGTGTGTATGTATATGTCTGTCTGCGTGTCTTTGTGTATTTGTTTGTTTCCACATCGCCCCTTGACAATCGGTGTTGGTGTGTTACGTCCCCGTGACCTTGCGGTTTAGCAAAAGAGATGATAGAATAAGTATTAGGCTTAAAACAATAAGTCCTCAGGTCGTAATCAAATGACCGTAGTCAAATAACTGAAACAAATAAAAGAATGTGTGTGTGTGCGTGTGTGTCTATCTATCTGTCTGTATGTCTGTGTGTATGTATGAGTGTGTGTGTGTATGTAAAGTATATACATACAATATCTACGTATGTGTATATATATATATATATATATATATATATGTGTGTGTGTGTGTGTGTGTGTGTGTGTAGATAGATAGATAGATAGATAGATAGATAGATAGATAGATAGATAGATAGACAGATACACTCGTGATGCGGCTTCCATATTGTTTTCCTCTCTTTTTGGTGATGGTGGAATCTTAGATCTGAGACAAAACAAGATAGAGAGACTCTGCACGAGTGCGTCGGACAAAATGCTTGCTCTGCTTTTTTCTGTGTTCTTTACGTCGTGAGTTCAACTCATTCCGAGATGAATTTTGTTTTTTATCATTTCGGGATCAATAAAGTAAAGTACCAGTTTAAAAAGGAGACACTGGCGTAGCTAGAGATAACTTCTGATTGGTTAAATGAAGGGGGATATTGTGTTTAGACCCAGACTAATGAAACGTTGAATCATAGATCTCTAAAATGCTTTATTCCAAGCCCTAACTGCAGTAAAATCGCAGCGTGTAAACAACCACCTTTACAAACATTCTACGTATTTCTATAAGCGCAGAAGTGTTACTGTAAACTCTCATATGATTGTAAATGTCATTTCCTGATCGACAAAGCCACAAGTGAAGACTGCAAAAAGAAAAACCAGAGGTCAGAGCTCGACATAGAGTGACTACAGGAAGTGTTCTCCAAAACATAGAGTCTAAAAATACTAGCCACGAATAATATAGCCTCAATATTAGGATATATGGAATAAGTCGTGTGTAAAAGAAATGGTTATCAAGTTTCCAGACACAGAAAAAAGAAGGACTTATGAAGAAATAATAAAACCCATTTCCATTAGAAGAAAGATGTTTCATAAAATCATTCATTCTCTCCACTCCTTTTCTTTATCGTAACGATGTTTTTAAGAAAACTGTTGAACAGGACAGCACTCGGATACTATAGTTAGAAAATCAGACATCTTTTATATATGGTCGACCTCATCTATGTAGAACCACTGCTGCAGATAGTACATGGATCTAGAAAGAAATTCGTATGAGATTTGTATCGCAAGACTGCGCCAAATTAACAGTGAAAAGAGGAAAGTTTAAAAGAGGATATATTAATATTGTGATAAAGAAAGAAACAGAGATAGGAGAATTAAACCGAACTCTAACATCCTGATGTTTAGGAATCAATGAAATAAACTCTGTGTACAACATACATAAATGTCAGAAAGAATTAAGAAGAAATATTACAGGCGCATTAGATTAACACTTAAAAGAAGGCTAAATGTAAAAAGATAAAGTAGCAAGCTTCACTTCTGAAGTTATCCAATTATTAGAGTTACAGTTATTCACAACTGGACATTAAATGAAATATCAAGAGTATGCAGGGAAACACGGTATAACGACTGTATTTAGAATACACCACTTAGAATCTGATATAAAAAGACCATATTTATCATGAATTCGGTTTGAAAACTATTATAAAATAACCATTGTAAGACTATAAAAGTATATTGAAAGTAGTAATGGGAAAATACTACGAATGTAAAGCAACCAATTTGTACAACATAGATATTGAAATTAAAGACAGCAAAACATAAAATGCAGATCCAATAACAGAAACTGGGAAAAGTCTGGGTTAAAATATGATAAAATAGGATAAAATATGAGGCGGGAGAATACAATGATAAAGTGAGTAAAACATGAGGCTAGAGAACACCATGATAGAGTGATGGCAAAAAGATACCTAAATGGCCAGTAGCGGAGAAAAGTGAACTACGTGGAAGAAGATGCAGAAAAAAAGTGATATTAGCTGAGAAGTGCGAAATTCAGAGCTGGGACTGAATGATACTAGAGTGTGGCGCGGAGCGAAAACCTCCACGCTAAAAGCATTATAAAGTAGTAAATGCAAAAAAGAAACGGTAGAGGTATATATCAGGAAAAGTCTCATAGAATGAAAAGATGACCACATCTGGGATATGTCATTACACACAGACAAGAAAATCAAGGAAAATTGACTAAACTTTATTGTTGAGCCTACTAAAATAAAATAATAATGATAGAACCGAGGGACAGATGTCCATTTTAAATGAAATCATTGATATTTGGACCTCTGGTGAACAGAGCGTTCATACGGGGCTTAAAAAAGTAGACAGAAAGTAACTCAATGAACGGGGCCAGGAAGATAAACGATATCACTGGTGATATCTGGACTGACAACATCATAGACACCAACAATTTGATGAATACAATCTCGATCTTTATAGCTCGGAATTTAGGTTTGAAAGCCAAAGGTAAATGTCAACATAACCTGAAGGAACCATGGTGGAAAAGAGGAATGACGCAGTCTATTAACGCGTCCAAAAAACATTAATATTCTGGTGCGGAAAAAAAATTAATGAAGTCCAGCGAGAGAAATATGTTGAGCTAGAGAGGAAGTATAGGGTGAAGAGAAAGGGAACCAATGTTGTGATTGAGGAATTAAAACAAAGATTGGAAGCTAAAGCACATAAACTAAAGAGATATGAACAGAGAATTATGCAGTACAGAAACAGACTTTTCGAACAAATTCAGAAACGAGTTTTTCAGGAACGGGATGGGAAAAAAAGGTGAAAATGCTGTGCCGAATGCTGAAGAAAGCAAAAGATTCTGGTCTTAGGAGAAACAATACGAAACAGAGTTGTTAAAGACACTCAAAGAGTATCAGCAGGAGGATTTTAGAATAACCGAGGAGATGATTAGAGATCAGCGCATAAAAATTCCTAATTGGAAAGCGCCTGGCCCAGATGGGGTTCAGGACTTTTGGCTTAAAAACTTGGCAGCTTTGCACAGGAGAATTGCGAGAGAGATGGACGAAATACTGAGTAGTGACATCCAATTACCGGCCTGGATGACAAAAGGAAGAACTGTACAAGGCCAGAAGGACCCAAGTAATTTCCGACCAATAACTTGTGTGCCTCTGATGTGGAAACTGATGACGACCATCATAGGAAACTGCATCTATAAGTACCTAGATGAGAACGACCTACTACCATTGGAGTAAAAAGCGTGTAGACGTAAGATCAGAGGAACGAAGGATCAATTACTAATCGATAAGACTATCCTGGCTGACTGCAAAAAGAGACACACAAAATTTGGCGATAGCATGGGTGGACTGAAAGCATATGACATGGTCCCACACTCATGGATTATTGAATGCCTTAAACTGCTTAAGGTCTCCCACAGTATCCTGAAGTTAATATAAAACTCACTGGCAACGTGGCGAACTGAACTCACATCACGGGGAGATAAGCTGGGAGAGGTAAATATCAAAAGAGGAATCTTTGAAGTGGACAATCTGTCGCCTCTCCTATTTGTTGCCTGCATACTACCACTTATGAGCGTTTTAAGAAACATGCGTTTCTTTGATTAGCAAAGATATTGGCATGGAATTTGCGATCGAGAAATGTGGTGTAAAGATTCTCAAAGGGTGGGGGAATCAGTAAAAGCCATGGGATTAGGCTGGAAAGTGGTAAAACTATAAAGGAAGTCAGAGAGGAAGGATACAAGTACCTGGGTATCATTGAAAGAGATAAGATGAAGGAACACAAGATGAAAGAAACGTACAAGAGTATTTGAGGAGAACTCGGGTTGTGCTCCAATCGAAGCTAAATGGCCGCTATAAGATTAGAGCAATTAACACGTGGGCGGAATAGTATCTTGGAAGAAGCATGAATTACAAGAGATAGACCGGAGAACACGTAAATTAACGACAATGAACAAGGAACTACACTCCAAGAGTGATATGCCAAGATTGTATGTAAAGAGTAAAGAAGGAGGATGGGGATTGGTGTGTTGTGAAGGTTGTGTAAGGGAAGAAAAGATTATCCTGTTTTTTTTGTTGTCCAATCATTGATGACCTGAGGCTTAAACAACCACAACGAAAACAACAACAGCATCAACTTGGGATGTCTCAGCTTCAGCGGTATTGAATCGTTTTGTATGTGTGTATGCGTGTGCATGTGTATGTGTATGTTCATGTATAGACAGACAGTAGATAGATAGATAGATAGATAGATAGATAGATAGATAGATAGATAGATAGATAGATAGATAGATAGAGGAGTCTGTATACATACATATGTTTTCCTATATATATATATATATATATATATA
>NC_069002.1:14265946-14274142 GCF_001194135.2 Octopus bimaculoides | reverse complement strand
TTTTTTTTTTTTTTTACGTGACAGACTTTAGGTGACGCCCTGTTTAACTTCGCTACCACCAACAACAAAACCAAGAACAACAACAACACCAATAATAAAAACAACATCAATAACAACAACACCAATAATAACATCAATACTACTAATACCCACAACACTACCACCACTACCACACCATCACCAACACCACCACGACTTAACCTTTGATGCGTGTAGCGATATCTACTTTGTTGCTATTATTTGAACCGGTTTTCTACTTGTATAATTTCTTATCTTCTTTTATAATTTCTTATCTCGCAGGACTTTAAAATTTGCTTATTTTCAAGACCCCCGGAAGAAAGAAACGTAAAGCGATTATAACTTTTGCAGTACTTTCTAAGAGAAAATTGCAATTTTTGTTGGGGAGAGTAATCTCATCGACCCCTGCACTTGACTGCTATTTCTTTCTTCTTCTTTTTTATCAAAGCCAACAGAATGAAAGACAAAAATTGATCTCGGTAAACAAAATTGTTTCCGCTACAGGCATCAAGGCCATAACTTTTGAAAGAAGGGAATTGATCAATGTCATCGACCCCTATAATAGACCGGTTCAACATTTTATCAACCGCAGGTGGATAAAAGTAAGGTTTTACCTCTCTGGGTTTTGAAGTCAGAGCTTAAAGAGCCGAATGAAATATTGGTTTCAAATTTTGGCACAAGGCCAGCAATTTCGGGGGATGGGATAAGTTGATTATATCGACCCCAATGCTCAACTTGAATTTTTTTATCGACCCGGAAATGATGAAAGGCAAAGTAGAATTCGGTGGATTCTGTCAGCTCACCGACTTAAGATGTTGGCAATACTCCTTCCTATAGGTACAGGGCCTGAAAAATGGGAATAGGAGCAGGAAGAGGCAGATAATAATATTAGTTTGAAATTAAAGTACAAGACCATAAATTTCAGGGAACGGGGTAAGTCTATTACATGGACCCTAGTGGTAGTGGTCAACTGGTACTTATTTTATCGGCCACGAAAGAATGACAGAAAAAGTCCAACATTGGTGGAATTTAAATTCAGTACGTAAAGACGGACGAAATATTGCTAAGCATTTTGCACATCGTTCTAACCATTCTGCCAGATGCGGATAGCAAAACTGGTTTCACATTTTGGCACATTATGAGAGAGGGGTAAGCCGATTACAGCGATCCTAGTGATCAACTGGTACTTATTTTATCCACCACGAAAAGATGACAGCCAAAGTCTACTTCAGTGGAATTTGAACTCAGAACGTCAGGACGGACGAAATGCCGCTAAGCCTGCGCGATAACCATTCTGCCAGAAGCGGATAACAACATCAATGATCGTTAATGGGCAAGCACCGAAGAGAGAACATTCCGATGAAAGAGACTGAAGAATAATTCTCAAAATATATGGAACAATAGCAGATTGATATAATGTTAACTTTAGTATGATATCATCCATTATATAAGTATCATAAAAGGATCGATATTCGAACTGACACTGTGAATATTGGAAACAGAACATAAGGAGAAATGAACGACTTGCTAGTAAATCTTCCATGAGTGGAACTCTAATTATTGAACGGGGGTGGCTAACGTTTCTTAGTAAATAGGAATACAATCGTAAAAAGGGTAGAGAGTCTGACAAAACATCCTTTTCTACTCTTGGCACAAGGCCCGAAATTTTGGGGAAGGAGTCCAGTCGATTAGATCGACCCCAGTACGCAACTGGTACTTAATTTATCGACCCAGAAAGGATGAGAGGCAAAGTAGACCTCGGCGAAGTTTGAACTCAGAACGTAAAGACAGACAAAATATCACTAAGCATTTCGCCCGACGTGCTAACGTTTCTTATCTCTTTATGGTCCACAAGGGGCTAAACCTAGAGGGGACAAACAAGGGCAGAAAAGGGGATTAAGTCGATTAGATCTACCCCAATGCACAACTGGTACTTAATATATCGACCACGAAAGGATGAAAGGCAAAGTCGACCTCGGCAGAATTTGAACTCAGAACGTAACGGCACGCAAAATACCGCTAAGCATTTCGCCCGTCGTGCTAACGCTTCTGCCAGCTCACTGCCTTAAGTTTGACAAAATATTAAGTGGAATTACGTCTCCTTACGTTCCGTGTTTAAACTCCACTGTGTTCGATGTTACTGTTTGTTCTTCCTGCATTTAATGAAAGAAGTACACGCTAAGGAATAATTTGTCACCCAAAAATAATGACAATCTCTCTGACAGGTTGCTACACGTTTTCTGTCAAAAAGTTTTCACTCAAAAAGGTTTAACTCTCCCCAAAGCCGAGCCAGCTGACACTTGCCCAAGGTTCCAAGCGGTAGGATTCAAACCGAAGTCTCATGGCAACAAAACAAATAAGTAGTAAAGATTTCTAGGATAGGATCGAACTTGGAATACAAACTGGCAAAAATATTGATTTCTAACATTGATACCAATCTTGGGAGAGATTTGGTAGATTGTAGCTGCTTGGCTCCTCTCTAACGATAAGTTGAGGCTTTGTATCTATGTTAAGCACCAATCTTAGGGAAGGAAAACCTTTTATGAAATACTAAATCGTTTGATTTATTTTTATACGTTACACACTCGGTCAAACAAAACGAGAGGGGAGAGTGTTAGTCTGTTAGATAGACCCCCAATACTTTATTTAAACGATCCCAAAAGTAATAAATGGAAAGTTGACTACGGTCTGATTTGAACTCAGAATGCCAAGAGTCGTAACACATACTAAAAGTTATTTATCCTCACACTCTAACAATTCTGCTTATCCCCAGTCCTTATTAGGGACATGATGATATATATACAACTAGATATCTGGTCTAATTTAGAATAACACAATAACCTGGGTGCTGTATCAAAATATCATAAAACCGACTTAATGATGTAATAATTATAAATTATCCGTAGACTGTACATGTGACCCAACTTCTTGTAAGACAGCAGAGTGCACTCAAGGCAACCGGAAACGGGATGGGAGACGAAGGTCAATGTTAAATTGTACCAAGGAATAATTTGTTTTCCAAAAATAACGACAGTCTCTTAGATGGATTGCTACACATTTTCTATCAATGCTGAGCCAGAGGATACGTGCTCAAAGTTCCAAGGTGGCAACGAAACAAATAAATAGTAAAGGTTACTTGGACAGGATCGAACTAGGAATACAAATTGACAAAAATTTTGATTTCTAGCATTGATACCAATCTCTAAATTTGGACTCGGGTGGTGGGATAGGTGATTGAATCAACCCAGTACACAGCTAGAACTCTATTTCGTCGACCTGGGAAGAATGAAAGATATAATCAGCCTGGGTGGGATTCGAACTCAGATGATTAAGGACTGTAAGACGTCCAATCTACTCCGCCAGTCCTAATTACCGTAATGTTGGTTTCAAATTTTGAGCACAAAGCCAGCAAGTTCGAGGCGTTTACATCAACCCCAATGTTTAACTGGTCCCCTATTTATGCGCGCCAAAAGAATGATAAGCAAAGTCGACGCTGGTGGTGTTTGAACCCTGATCGTAAAGACGAGCGAACTGCAGCTGAGCATTTTGCCCGGTGTGCTAGCGATTCTGCCAGCTCGCCTTTATAACTACCATAATATGAATAAGTATGACAATAAATCAACACAACTCACAGACCAACAACTACTCTATGAAATTACTAGTAAACAACAGTTGCGCAACCCACACAGTGCATACCCACCGACTCCTACGCCGCCGACCCAATCACCACCCAATAATATATCATGCACTTACATAATCGACACCTGATAACATAACACACCCTAGCACCACCACCACCACCACCACCACTGCCACCACTCACATAACACCCACATTCAACACAATCACCTGTCAAAGACATAAAGCAATATACCTCCCCACCACTACCGCACTCCACAACACTCCATATTCTAAATCACCACTTAATACTAAAACTTAACACATCAGCCCACACAACTTACACCCGTCAATGTTAAAATACTCAACAAACCCCACAATCCAACCCCTCTCCCCACGATTTAATTACGAGGCAACGACTTTTACATAACTCTTGTAGCATTTGTGTAGCTCTTTACGTTCTGAGATCAAATCACGCGCTGATCAACTGTACCTTTCGCTTTCCCAGGATCGATAAAGTAAAAATACCAGAGGGCCAGTCCTGCGCCCATTTAGGGAATCATTACATAAGAAATCATAATCATAATCATCATCATCACCATTATCATTACCATCGCCATCATCATCATCAACAAGAACAACATCATGTTCATCCATGTTCTTACGTCCCCATTGTCGCGGCCATCATTAGCACCATCACCGCAATAACGTCAATGCTATAACACCACCAACTCACACAAACACACATACTATACTGTCACCACCTGTTACTGTAACACAAACTGCACAGCACAGGGTCTGTACAATCATCACCTGGCACCATAAAACTCGAAACGACCCATACATCACATCATGCGCAAAAACACAAACCCCATCCAGCAAAATCAAACAGCACATGTGACATAAGAAAGGGTCAAAACACTAAAATAACACCAAAATCAATAAAATAAATAAACGAATCGAAGCCCAACTGATGTAGAACGTAGACAATTCTAAAGCCATAAAACTGACCAGGTGGGTAGACCGGCTGGAGTGAGTAAAAATTTGAATAAATCTGTCGAAAATATAACAGTAATGATGTTGATTCTATATATAATCGTTTCCAAATTAGGGACAAGGTTACAAATGCATATGGGAGGGGTCAGTCGTTAGAAATAGATCCCGGAATTGACCAGTCTTTATTGACTCCGCAAGAATAAAATATAATGCTGACCCCGGTGGTATTTGAACTCAAAATCTAAAATCGGGGACAATTACACCATAGTGTTTATTCTGACGCTTTAACGGTTCGACCAAGTGGTCGCTTTTCCTAATGATCCCTAATTTCGGCAGAAAACAAACAATTTACAAGGAGGCGGAAGTCAGTCACATCCACTGACCTCAGCGAGGTCAGGTAAGTTCTTTTTATCGACCCTGGAAGAATGAGAGGGTAAGTTGACAACGTCGAGATTTGAACGCAGAACTTAGAGTCATACAATTTTACGTTCCACTCTAAAGGTTCTGTCAATGCAACTACTTTACTAAAAATAATGAGTAAAAATCTTTTGACACAAGATCTGCAATTTCAGTGGTTGGGGTTAATCGGTTATATCGACCCCAATACTTGACTAATATTTCATTTTATCAAGGCGGGGCGCTGCCAGAAATGTTAGGACGCCGGGCGAAATGCTTAGCTGTATTTCGTCTGTCTTTACGTTCTGAGTTCAAATTCCACCGAGGTCGACTTTGCCTTTCTTCCTTTCGGGGTCGATAAATTAAATACCAGTTGCGTACTAGGATCGAGCTAATCGAGTGGCCCCCTACCCCAAAATTTCGGGCCTAAAGTAGAAAAAAATATTTAAGGCGGCGAGCTGGCAGAAACGTTAGCACGCCGGGCGAAATGCTGAGCAGTATTTCGTGTCTTTATGTTCTGAGTTCAAATTCCACCGAGGTCGACTTTGCCTTTCATCCTTTCAGAGTCGATAAATTAAGTACCAGTTGCGTACTGGGACTGATCTAATCGACTGCCCCGCCACTCCCCAAAAATTTCGGGCCTTGTGCCTAGAGTATAAAAGAATATTTCATTTTATCGACCCTAGAAGGATAAAAGGTAAAGGTGACCGTGGTAGAATTTGAACAGAGAACCTGAAGACCCAGAAGAAATGCCACTGAACATTCTGCCAGCTCGTCATCACAAATAGCCAACAATTAGAACTGTACAGCTGGTTACGTTAACCGCAGTATCTAACTGGTATATATCTGCTCGGAAAGGATGACACCAAATAATATATAGTGATAATATAGAATTAGCACTAATAATATATATCATAATATCGATAAAATGTCATATAATATTGGAGTAAGTCGATTACATCGACCCCAGTGTTTTACTGGTACTTATTTTATCGACTCCGAAATGGCGAAGGGCAAAGTCAACCGCGGTGGAATTTGAAATCAAAACATGAAGACGGACGAAACGCTGCTAAGCGTGCAAACCATTCTACCACCCTGTTGCCTTGTATCACAGTACAATACTAATAAAATATCATAGCAACAATATTAATATTGGGATCAAATTTTAACACGAGGCCAGTAATTTCGGGGGAGATGGGATGAGTCGATTACATCGACCCAAGTGTTTAACCAAGTGCTTATTTTATTGACCACAAAAGGATAAAAAGCAAAGTTGACCCCGGCTGTATTTGAACGTAGGCAATAATACCCCCCCCCTTTCTATTATAGGCACAAGGCCTGTCATTTCGGGGGAGTAGGTAAGTCAAATACATCGACCCCAGCGCCCAACTTGTACTTATTTTATCGACCCGAAAGGATAAAAGATAAAGTCGACCTCGGTGGCATTTGAACTCATGTAATAACATTGATATTGAATTAGCGAACGCAGCAAGAATTGTTTCAAACACAGATACGAGACTGGAATTGTTTGGTGAGTGAAGGATTGTCAATTATATTAATCTCAGTATTTTGTTGGTATTTTATTTTATCGACCTTGGAGTGATGAAAAGCAAATTTGTTATCGGTAAGATTTGAACTCAGATTGTAAAGAGCCAGCACAAATACTGCAAGGCATTTTGTTCGACGCTCTAATGATTCTACCAGGCTAACAATAATAATGGTTTGAAACTTTGGTACTAGGGCCAGCAATGTTGAGAGGAGGTTGAAGTCAATAACACCAACTCCAGTACTCAACTGGTAGTTATTTTATCGACCCCGAACGTATCAAAGACAAAGCCGACTGCGGTGGAATTTGAACCCAGAACATAAAGACAGACGAAATGCTGTCCAGAGTGTTAATGGTTCCGCCAGCTCGCCGCCTTAGCACCAATAACAATAATAACATATTCTCCGAAGCTAGAATGTTTCTAACGGAAAAATTTATAAAGGAAACAAACCCGTAACTAAGGATTCTAAACATCATATACATTTTGTTGAGGGTGTGTACCCTGATCACATGGGTGACAGATGAGGGGTTTTTTTTTTATAAAACAACAAAATATGAGAACTATTGGAATTCACATGGAAGTGATCTTATTTATTGATTTCATAGTATACGGGATGATATGAACCCTAGCTCTATATAAAACGTAAGATATTCTGCAGAGGGGTCATTTATCAAGAGACAATCAAAGAAACCCTTAGATTCGGGGCTGCTATTTCTAGCGAGGAAAATGTGTTCTCAACAAACTGCATAAACGAGTCAGCTATATTTTTAGCATGATGAGAATGAACTCATTCACCCGAAGCCCCCTCCCTCTTGTGACTTTCACTCACTTTTTAAAAGACACGTTGGAGAACAGCAACTACCTCTCCTAGTGAAAGTTTTCGGAGTTGATATGTGCAAAGCTGGAAAGGAGCATACACACATTTACCAGAAAATGGGACACATGTGGATATCTACAATACTGGATAAGAAGTTTTTTTTAAAATTATTTATTCGACTCATAAAGAATGAAATGGAAAGTTGACATGGACATAGGCTTCAACTTAATATCTTCTATTTTTATTATTATTATTATTAACAACAACAACAACAATAATAATGATAATAATAATAATAATAATAATAATAATAATAATAACAATGATAATAACCGTGTATAGTAGTGGAAGTAGTAGCAGCAGCAGCAGTAGTAGTAGTAGTAGTAGTAGTAGTAGTAGTAGTAGTAGTAGTAGTAGTAGTAATAGCAAAATCATACCAGCTTTCAAGTGGGATGCGAATAAAAAAAATGTTACAAAATGCAATAAAAAAATGAAACAATAAAATAGAGAGGAAAAAATAATGTTTAAATTAAAAAGAAAAACAATTTAAAAAAAACAAACAGAAAGAAGAAATGTAAAAAAAAAAACAAGAGTAAAAAAGAAAAAAGAAAAAGAACAAGGAAAATGTTGGGGTTTAAAAGTTTGTATTTATAAATAAATAAATCGAACTTACATTGGAATGAGCGGCTTGGAGTTTTTTTTTTTTTCTTTTTTGCAAAATAGCTTCGATAACAAATGTAGGCTTTTACTCCATTTACGATTTCAATATACACATCTTTTGTGGCATAAAATAATCATATATAT
>NC_069002.1:14263886-14265901 GCF_001194135.2 Octopus bimaculoides | reverse complement strand
TATATATGCATACATATATATATACAAATATATTTACACACATACATACATATACATACGCATAGACATATATATTTATATGTACACATATACATAGGTATATATCTATATGCACACACATACGAATACAATCACAAAGACATCACATACATGCGCCCTTTAATAGTCTTCTGATTATTTTTCGGGGTTTACGCTTTACTTTGGACCAAATGTTTATTGACAAAGCAGAGACGAACACACATAAATATTGACAGACGTATAAACATAAGATAAGTTGTGAATGAATTCACAATATTGTCACCTGCTCTGAAATAAGGCGGGTTTTGCTGTCCTTTCGACTACCATTCTGTGTGATTGTTTTCGACGAAGAATTTGTGGAGACTGTCACCTCTTTGTTGTTTGGTGCGTACGTGTAACCATCGTCGTTGGATGTATAAGAATTAGGTAAAATCACTCGACGGAAAGCTTCCCGAAAGTCCGTGTTGAATATGCTATAAATGATAGGATTTAGGGAAGAATTGGCGTAGCCGAGCCAGGTAAGAATCTTAAAGGCCAATGGAGGGATACAAGTCTTGCATGCTGCAGAAGTTAGGTTCACTACGAAAAATGGGGTCCAACACAATAGAAAGACACCCATTATGATCCCTAACGTAATCGCGGCTTTGTGGTCGGATAAAGAGCCGTCGTACCTCTCACAGGCGTACGTTCGTCGTATGTTCCTGACGTGTTGCTGAGCCGTACTGTATAATTTACAATAGATTGACAACATGACTATACAGGGGATGATGAAACTGATGGTGGAGGAAATCACAGCATAGATGGGGTTGATGTCGAGGTCACAGCCTGTCAGTTGAGTCGAAGCAGCTTCCGGGCTGTGCCAACCGAGATGGATTGGTAAGAAGGAGATGAGAAACGAACAAACCCATACGATGCTTATAATGATTGCTGTCCGTTTCTTTGTCATCCAGTTTTCATAATGTAAAGGGTCACGTATGTGAATGTATCTGTCCAAACTGATTGCACAAAGATTCAATATGGAAGCTGTCGAACACATCACATCTAGAGATATCCAAACGTTGCAAAAAGGCCGTCCAAACACCCATTCCCCCATGATATCGTTGGCCAGAGCAAATGTCATCACCAACAAAGACACCAAAAGGTCCGCTATGGCAAGAGATACGAGGTAAAAATTTCCGATTTTCCGCATCTGTTTCACTTTGAACACGGCTGCACATACCAAACTATTTCCAACAACCGAAACGAGAATCACAATTGATAATAAAAGTCCAATAATAATTGTTTTGGTCGTGTTAGAATGATTAGTTTCCTCTGGAGAGTTGATATTGTTGTTATTAATGTTGCTATTGATGTTGTTATTGGTGTTTAAAATGATGTTCTCAGTTGTATCATTGGAATCCAGAAAGTTTGAATAATAATAATAATCCTCGACATTCTGGTCACTGTCAAAAAAGACAGATATATTCACCGTTGCATTTAACAACATTACTTCGAAATAAAAAAGAAATGGAAAAAATATATTTGTGATTTTTTGTTTAAATTTGTTTATGTGTTTTGTGTTTTTAATCTTTTTTTTTTGTTTCTTTATAATTTTGTGTATCTTTCGGCTGTTATAATTTATGTTGTAAAGGAAGAAAAATTCTTAAGTTTTTTTTCTTTTTTTAAGATATGAATAATCACAAGTAACATAAAATTATAAAACAAAATTAAATAAACAAGAGATGTTGTGTTGAGAAATATGTATTGTGACCGATCGACCGAACAGGACCAGACTGGTAAGCACTCATACATACACACACTCACTCACACACACACGCACACTACACGCACACATACACACGCATACAGTTGAAAAAGTTGGTGCCAGCCCCACTCTTACTGTCACACTGATCTCATTGTACCGTTTGCTATTGTAGTGATATGCCAAACTTCATCACGTAACACTTAGCTATGATTTAGACTTCACAACACTGCAAGTAGCCAACGTAAACCGACTT
>NC_069002.1:14259551-14260571 GCF_001194135.2 Octopus bimaculoides | reverse complement strand
TATATAATAAAATACGTGAGCACATAGAGGACGATTCGAGCGAGAATTTGAACCTGAGGTATCCTCGTAGATTCTCTCGGTACATCTAAATTCAGTGTATTGTTGCTGTTGATGTTATTGTTCTGTGCTGATGTGTTGCCAATGTTGTTGCTCTTGTTTGCCCACACCTCGCACCCGCGCCAAGCTGATTAATTTAACCATCACACTCCTATGTGTTTCAGGGTATGTAGACTAAACTTTCTAACATATTTTCCGTCGTTTAAAACGATAACGTGTAAGTTGAGGGAAATTGGATAACTATTTCTATTAGGTGGAGAGGCCAGGTAGGAACACTGGCACTGACACTCGCTTGTCTGTTTCTCTGTGTTTGTGTGTTTGTGTGTGTGTGACGTATGCCTCTCCAGTTATGTATATATAGTTGTTTGTGTAAACTCTTATTTACATTAAACACTACGTAAACTCACACACACACACACACACACACACACATACACATACACATACATGTGAGTGTGGCTGAAATGTTCCTGGCATTTGGATAAAAGGAAAGAGAGGGGGATCAGTTAATTATGATTTTATTCGACATATTCCTCTCGTAGATTCACACACTTATTGCAGTGATCCTTCAGTCTTTCTAAGCCCTGTAAAAGAACTTGGAAAGTTGGGCCTCCAGCCAGGCCTTTCACGATACCTTTAAAGTCAGGAACTTTCAGCACCCCGTCGTGTATATATATATATATGCTTTGCGGGAAGGACTGTTTCAACGACGTCGCGTATTGTCCTTACCTTCTAAACGCAGAGTAGATGAAACAGGGACAACTGACGAAGGGGTATACTCTTTATCTTGCATGTCTCGTTTCTCTGTTTCTTTTTTTTCGTTGTTGGAAAAAAAAGTCCGTTTTCTACGTTTTCGTTTCTCATTGTGTTTAACGTCTTTTGATGTCCTGTACCCATATATGCATGTATATATACATATATATATAGATAGATATGTACATATATGTATGTATATATGCATAT
>NC_069002.1:14258282-14259463 GCF_001194135.2 Octopus bimaculoides | reverse complement strand
TATATATATATATATATATATATATATATCTTTGTATATATGTACATATGTACACATACATACAACATATATGTTGTATGTATGTGGTATAGTTGTGTGTATTTAAGTATATGTACCGCGTTGTACAATTTTGGACGTTAGATTCTTATGCTCATATATATACGTGTATGCATTTATTATCTTTATATCTGTAAGTATATTTATAGACGGATAGATAGATAGATAGTTAGACAGACAGACACACTTAAATATATATGTACATACGTATAATTATTGTCTGTAGCCTGCTAATTTGTGGTATGTATGTGTGTTTGTATATATTGGTCTATACATAACGATGTTTACCACTAATTACATATTGCATAAGTATATATATAAGTGTAAGTATATACATGCGTATATAGGGGCGTATGTGTTAATTATAAATTATGTGTGAATGTATGTATTTATATACACGTATAAAATATGTAGACATACAAGTATACCTGTATGCAGTATTTTTGCATAGAAATTTTTTTAAAAACTTGCATACAAAATAATATATATCAGCATGGCCGCAGCTCTGAGCTGAAACTTTGAAATGAAATGAAATATCAATGTTTATACATTAAGAAACGCACACACGCAGCTACAGCGCTGGAGGTTTGTGTGTGTGACAGAGAGAGAGAGAAAGACCCGTTTAAGTATTAAACTACTAATTGTTTGCGTGTCAGTGTGAGCGCGTACAGGCCTGCTTGTTCATATGAATGTTTTTATGCACATATATGTGTGTGTGTGTGCATCTACTGCGTGTGTGTTCAAGGGTATTTGTTCGTACGTACATGCGCATATCTTTATGCATAGTTGCATGGAAGCATTTGTGCGTGTGTGTATGTGTGTGGGTGCGTGTGTGTATGTGTGTGTGTGTGCGTGTGTGTGTGTGTTTGTACATTCCTTCATTCTTTTATTTCTTTGCTTGTCTCAGTCATTTGACTGCGGCCGTGCTGGAGCATCGCTTTAAGGGTTCTAGGCGAAGAAATAGACCCGATTTCAGTTTCCGGCTACCAAATCCACTCACAAGGCTTTTGGTCGGCCCGAGGCTATAGCAGAAGGCATTTGCCCAAGGTGCCACGCAATGGGACTGAACCCAGAACCATGTGGTTGGAAAGCAAGCTCCTTACCATACCTGCGCATATATATAT
>NC_069002.1:14249061-14253601 GCF_001194135.2 Octopus bimaculoides | reverse complement strand
CAGAGTGTTCGGGCTAAATTTACAGCTTGCATAAAAAGAAAAGGATGCACAATGTGCCATCCAAACATTAAAGTATTTTTTAAAACAGTTTTTAAATATCAAATAAATTATGGCTGGAAGATAACAGTTTAATCATATTAGCCGCACGCAGATTCCACCATGCCCTCAAGATGGTTCCGGAACCTAATGCATGCGTTCCTTATTGTCTCTCTGGGAAAATCTTCGAACACTTCCTTGATCTTGGCCACCAACTTGGCCTTCGTGTTGCAAGCAGAGCGGTTGGTGTCTTTCACAATTGCGCCCCACACATAGTAATCCATGGAATTAGAATTGGATGAATTACGAATGCAAAAATTGAGGCTGCTGAAGTCGTAGAACTTTTCCGACAACCACTTCTGACTCTTTCGAGACGTATGGCGAGGATCAGCATTCTACTACTGCACATATGACCGTCCAGCAGCGGCGCGCTCCAGCCGGTGTTTAACCTCCGTCTCCAGCAGCTTCGCATACCCGTCTGAATTGAGCCTACGATCCTGTTCAAAAATGTGGAGCGGCATAACGTAGCCCTCACTGGAGACACACCCAAAGACAATCACACTTTGGTGGATCTTGGTTTTCATGAAACGTGTGCTACACATGAATTGTAGGCAAGCCACTTGTTGTTCTGCGTGTTGCGCAGCTGGTACTAGCAGAATTTATTTTAGTCTGAGAACAAGATCAGCCCCAGCTCAACAACTTGTTCAGGAGTTTCTTTGCCTTCGTTAATCGGTTCTCCTCGCCTTGGCGGTCAATATTTTCCCCATGAGTCTATTGAATGAATGGTAGCGAAGGTCTTTATTCAGAGCAAGCTTTATGCTGACGGCTCCAACATCTGTCTTTCTCGCCAAAGCCTGGATTCCTTCGCTGGGATCTTCGAGTATCTTATCCTGCAGTTGCTGTATCAATTTCGTCGTTCGGACGCAGTCAGAACTCTTGCTGTGTCCCTTCCAGCTGGACAGAGCTTCATAGTCTCCGCTACAGCGGCCCAGTTTACGTCTTACAGCTTTTACAGAGCTTTGAACAGCAGCCATGATGTTTGCGTTTTGACATCCGGCGCGAATCATCATGATGCAGGTAACTCTTTTCCAATACTCAGATGACTTCCAGCTCTCTATATCAGCTAGATTTTTCTCAATTACAATTTTAATCTTCATGCTCTTCAACGCCGTTGACTGTTTGCCAATATCAAGCTCTTCCAGAAACGAAAATGGAACCATAACATATCGTCAAATTTAGCAACACCATATGTATGTGTGTGTGTGTGTGTGTGTGTGTGTGTGTGTGTGTGTGTGTGTGTGTGTGTGTGTGTGTAAACTGCGAAAGGATTAAAAAACCGCTTTTAATGGTGGAACACAAAGTGCACGTCAATGGGTTATGATGAGGATATTGGTTGATTTTATGTTGCATTATGGTTCATACATGGCAGGTAAACTGGATCTATCTCACTGCACGGTAAGTTGCGCATCTCATTTTTACTTAATGTCGGGGTTAAAAGATAACAAGGAGTAGAATTTGAAAGACAAATTTGGGTGGGAACCCTATTGTTCATAGATAGATAGATAGATAGATAGATAGATACATACATACATACATACATACATACATACATACATATTGCGAGCTAGAACGAACGACTGCCATGTCTAGCAGACAGGTGTCTGGTGCTGAGGAAGGGAAATATCCTGAAATCAGAGTGGTCTACTGGTGCTGCCAAACCACTAGAATGTAGGGGTTTCGCTCCCCTGCTCGCAATATATCTGCCACAAATTGTGTCGTTAAACAGCTGTGTCGTTAAATAGCTGGGGTTTTAAAAAACGGTAGCAATGTAGTTCCGTACAGAAAAGCCATGTTGAAGTGGCAACAAACACTACTTTTCAGCATTGTCTCTACTTATATTTCTTATAGAGATTTTAGAAACTAACTTCTGTGCTTGTTGCAGAATCACCGGCTGAATATCGCTTGCTTTTCTACATATATTGCGAGCTACGACGACCGACTTCCATGCCTAGCAGACAGGTGTCCGGTACTGATGGAAGGGAAGTATCCTGAAACCAGAGTGGTCTACTGGTCCTGTCAAACCGCTAGATGGTAGGGGTTTGCTCCCATGCTCGTAATATATTGGACATGGTTGATTTGTTAACCAACTGGAAAAGATATTCTCTTGAGGTTAAGAAAATGGTAATAACGTAGTTCCCTACGAGACAACCATATTCAATTGGAAACAAACACCACTTTACAGTAATGTTTTTGCTCACATGTCATATAGAGATGTTAGAACTAACTACTTTGCTTGTTACACACACACACACACACACACACACACACACACACACACAAACACACACATATATAATGTATATATAATATATATATATATATATTATACACATGTCTATGTGTATGTGTGTGTGAGTCTGTGCGTGTTTTAGTGCGTGTGTGTGCGCGCCCGTGTGTATGTAAGTGTTTGCATATGTATACATTTAAGCGTTATATCTAATATGATTTACTTGTATTAGTGTATGCATGTATCAATGTGTATTGATGTTGTTGTCGTTGAGTAGACGCAGGTCATCCGTGATCGAGCACACCTCGTCTGACATGCGCAAACTAAACTACAGATACACTTTCCGTTTATATCACGTTTCCCTCTAACAGAAGGCCAGGGATTAATCTTATGAGCTCCAGGGTCGACTACCCAGTCTTTTCTTTCACGCCCGGAGATTCTGGCGGAGGCCACAGCAGAGACATGACATGGAATCAGACGGAGTGTGACATTTGCTTTCCTTCTGCCCTTATTGCTAGTTTTCTCCATCTGATCCTCAGGATTTGGAGTCGAATGAAGTCACTAAAATTTAAGCTTATGTCTGTCGATCTCTGTTATTTCCACGTTTGTCTGTGCTGAGACGAAAAGGTATAACTTTTATGTACTGGGGTGGTATACATGTACGTGAGTCTTTGACGGGGTATTATGGAGTTACAGTAAGAGTGAGAAAATGAAACCTTTCCTGCAAGTACTGCGCTCTTTGTGCTGTTGTCATTATTTAACCCCAATCTCACCCAGTCCATTTCTTGTCAAAACAAACCAGACATGACTTTGCTTTCTTATTCAAATGTACTTCTGAATAACCTTAGGCTAACGTTATCCAAGTTATTGTTATAAAGAAGATAGGGTGCGACTTGAGGGAGATTCGCCAATGACTTAGCGTTTTTAGACGGTCTGTGAGTATGGTTTGTATGTGTACTGTGAGTGTGGCTTATGAGTGTGGTCTCAAGGTCTTGTCTGTGGATATGATTTTTGGGTGTGGTTTATGGGTGTGGTTTGTTGGTATGGTATGGAGAGGTGGTCTGTATACAACCTGTTAGGGTACGTGGTATAGTGTTTTGTAATTTATTGTTTGCTGTGGGGGATTACGCTTGATAGTCCAGTTAAAACTGGCCCAGTCTATTCTAGATCTTACGTATTAATAATACATAAGATCCTTCGTTGATTATTCTGTCGGTCAAATAATGGTACCTGGAATTACTCTCACCATGTATCTACAGAGTTTTGCTTTCATTACTCTGACTTCTGTGTGTTGAAGACTTACTTCATGTAATTCCTTGTGTCTTTGTCTAATGAATGTGTGATATGTTTATCCTTGTTAGTTATATTTGGTGATCAATTGTGTCGTGGTAAGAGTGATCCAGTCTCTGCTAGACCAAGTTTTTACTGATTCAAGAGTAGTTTTGTGGCATTGTCTGACCGTAACGAGAGGATATGAGGAGTGAGATGTGATCTACGTTTGAAACCGCGTATGTTTTGTGGAGATATTATTGGTTACAGTAGGAACAGGTTGAAAAAGAATGGGAAACATAGAAAGCATCCCTGTCGTACAACAGTCGGGATAATTGAAGGTTGTGGAAGTGTGGTTCCTGAACACCAAATACATTCGGCAGTCTGACCGATCACGTTGTAGCCTGTGTTCTGTGTTATTCCTTTGGATTTTACTGAATATATTACATATTAGTGGATAGTAGCGAATAGGACAGAATGTTCTACTGATATTGGCAGCATTTGTGAGATTTTTTGTTGATGGTTTTGTGAGTAACTTGGATTTGGATAGGCAGATGTTCGGGTTAGTGACGTTATTTCTCTAGAGATTTAATATTCTTACACTTTTCCTCAGGTTTCAGATTCTGTAAATTTGACAATATTAGTAAATACAGCTGTAGTTGTGGATGGCTGAAATTCTTTCTTCAGACCCTAAACATTTGATGTCCCTGCTTGGAATATTTTTTTTACTTTGACCTTTTTGAGCTTACAAATTTGTATTTCCTTAGTTGTCGATTGTCTATCTATAAAGAGGGTTCAAAATCAACCATCAGTTTCCCGACTAAGTATTTTCTGAAATATATAAGAGTATTTTGTTTGATCTACCGAAGTGGATGTATTGCATCTTGTCGTTGTTGTTGTAACGCAGTGTTATTGTTGTTGTTGTATTTTTGTGGCTGTTGTTTCTTG
>NC_069002.1:14239061-14244061 GCF_001194135.2 Octopus bimaculoides | reverse complement strand
TTAAGGCGCAGTTTGCAAAGTTTCTGCCCCATTTAGCTTGACATTTTCCATATCTGAAATATATTTACACATTCAATATTTCCCCCATGCATCATGGATCGAAGTTTCCATTCAAGATATTGACAGTTATTACCTGAAAACCCCACCGATGTATTGATTTACAATTAGTCCCGTAATGGAATATCTTGCGTGTAAAAGATGCGCAATAAAAGAGGAAATTTGCTTGGCAGATATGTGTGCCGACGTGGCGAAAAATCCTGCAGGTGTAACCAAATCCAAACAGCAAGATAATATTTTTCAGAAAATTAGCTTTGGGTAACATTGCTGTATTTATCAATGAAATATGGGGAAGTAATATAGTAAGATTTTCTTTCGTCCAGTTATTTGGCTGAATAAAACTTAAAAGTAATTAAACAACTTCATTATAGGATGCTTCTAAGGCGAAATGCTTAGCGGTATTTTGTCTGTCTTTACGTTCTAATTTCAAATTCTGCCGAGGTCGACATTGCCTTTCATCCTTTCGGGGTCGATAAATTAAGTACCAGTTACGCATTGGAGTCGATGTAATCGACTTAATCCGTTCGTCTGTTCTTGTTTGTTCCCTCTATGTTTAGCCCCTTGTGTGGGCAATAACGAAATAGGTATTTTGTCTGTCTTTACGTTCTAATTTCAAATTCTGCCGAGGTCGACATTGCCTTTCATCCTTTCGGGATTGATAAGTTAAGTAACAGTCAAGTACTGGGGTCAATGTGATCGAGTGGCCTCCTCCCCACGAAAACTCAGGCCTTGTGCCTATAGTAGAAAGGATTATAGGATGCTTCAATGATGCTTAAATCGTTATACTCATCTCGAAGTGTACAGTCCCATTTTAAATTCATTATTTTCACTTCGAACTTACAGTTCTCGCTTCAATAACAAAAGGTTAGATCGATCACTTGCTCCGTTCCTCGAGAGATTAACATTCTGGCGCAAACATGAAGTCATCATTTCCAGCGCTTGTCTGGAATGTGTTTACCAAAGACAAATCACTCGTGATTTTTTCTTACATTCTAAAACCCACAGAGGCAAACACAAATGTGTGTGGTCTGTGTGTGTGTGTGTGTAGAGAGAGAGAGATGGGTGGGTGCGTGTGTGTATATGTACCTATTTGCGTGTGTATATATATATATATATATATATATATATATATATATATATATATATATATATATGTAAGTATGTATGTATATTATATGTATTTATGTATATATGTATATATATGTATATACATATTTATATGTTTATACATACATATATACACACAAATATATGTATGCATGTATGTTTGTATGTATGTATGTATGTATGTATGTATACATGTATGTAAGCATGTATGTCCAATTTCATGTTTTGGTGATACTACTTTTTCGTTTCTTCTTTTCCCAACGAACGTAAATTCTTCGCGGTTACCTCCAAACAGACACAAGTAGGATTTATCATCCTCCCTTTCACAATAACCCCAAATATCTGATGTTCAGTGCTGCAATATTGATTAATTATTGCAATCATTTTGTGTTGTTATCACCTGCTTTGAGGTGCAAATTAAGGAAACCAATTAAATTATGTTTGGGTTTGTGTAAAGAGAGAAAAAACTGCGGTTTAACCAGTAAGTTTGCTTTCCACATCGAGGTTAAGTTGCGACTATAATAGTGATAAATGTATGTATGCTTGTATGCGTATATGTATGCTTCTGTGCATGTTTCTGTACACATACATAGATATACATACATATATATGTGTATGTATATGTGTGTGTATGAGTGTGTGCAAAATATACTTGTTCCCCAACTATGTGGACTTCATTTCAGTCCCGCTGTGCGGCTATTTGGGCAAATGACATCTACAATAGCGCCTGACCGACCAAATCCTTATGAACTGATTTGGTGATGAAGGTTAAAAGAAGCCAGTCGTATGTATAAACAAACATCTTTTTCTGTGTTTATGTTGATTTGCATCCCATCACTGCTACACAACCGGTGTTTATTCGTTAAAGTCTCAGTAATTTAACGGTCCAGCACAAAATACCGATAGATGAAATACCATGCTTAAAAAATACGTATTGGGATCGATTTCTCGGGTTAACCGCTCCAAGACGGTGCCCCATCATGGCTGCTGTCCAATGACTGATAAAAGTAAATATATTGTTAAGATTTATGTGTTTTCATTTGTTTGTTTTAGTTTTAAAACAGAGGCATTGATACTAATATTGTTAAATATATTACTGCTGCTAACTGTAGTCACTGAAGAGAATAAAACTGTTGGCAGAACTTGAGACAATCCAGCGTCAATACACGAAGAAGATTGACTCGGTGAAACAGATGAGCTACTAAGGATAGGCTAATGGAACTGAAGCTTTACTCCCAAGAGAGAAGGCGTGAAAGATATGCAGTGATATACATATGGAAGATCCTGGAAAGTCTAGTACCCAGCTTTGGAATTGAAAGCTATACCAACCATCGAACTGGACGGCACTGCACAGTACCAAAGAAGTCGTCTTTTCTATCTTGAATTAGGACTCGGGTCTGTAACAGCTTAGGGTCTAAGGGATCACAACTGTTCAATATTCTATCAAACAACTTCAGTGATTTGTGAGGTGTAGATGTGGTGGTCTTCAAAGGGCATCTGGACAAATTTCGAAAGCAGCAAAACATAAGCGATAAAAGATGTTATGTTATATATGATTGCATATGGAAATGTATTTGTATATATAAGTCATATTATATACTTGTACCACCACCTAACGACTTCCCTAAAGGGAGTAAAAGGTTTAAATTGTGTGGCTCATTATTTATCAATGCTGTAACAGTTATTTCGTTCCGATCGGAAAATATTTCTGAAACAGCTATAAATTCTAGTTTACCCGCAAAAAAAAGAAATAGTATATCTAGGTGAAATATAACTGCATAGAAATATATGTCTAGTGACATTAAGATGCACAATGCGAAAATATTACGGCTAATCATGCAATTGCGAACTATGGAGCTTTCACGGCTGAAAATCCAATTCAAAGAGAGAATTATTCCATATCGATCTGACAACTTTCTCAGTAATACATCAACTTCCATAGGACTAACAAAGTACCCCTGCAAAAAAAAGTCGGCTTCGCAAATACAACAGTTCGTTCTATCACCCAGGGAGTGATAGAACGTTAGATAGTGTATGGAAGCCTGTTTCATTCTTTTCTTTGTATCAAATATGTCTGAAGTGGAACAGTCAAACTGCACAATTGCCTTCATAATTTCTTTGAATGAGACGACTAGCTTGATCAATCTTCGTCGTCATCTGACTTTATGCAGCTATTGAAAATGGCCTTACCTGTTGATTATATGAAATAATTTTGTAAAGTTTATGGAAACAGTGTGAAGAGCCTTCTCCTGTTCAGAATAATATGGCCGTAGTAAATCAATTAAACTTGAATTCACTTTGACTGTTGGTGGTACACTTTCGATCTTACTCTTTAGGTGATAGCCTTTCAATAATACCATAGTGTATATATGCAGTGATACTGTACTCTGCACTATATCATTCACTCTATCTTTCCTTTTTCTGAAATTAGAGGTCATGATTTAATAAAGATTAATACATATAAACATACATGATTACGTACATACAGATATGTATATATATGTATATACATACGCGTATACATATGTATAAATATATTGGCACAAGATGATATATATATATATACATACATATATATATAAATTAAATAATAGGACGAATTCTTTTACAAGAATTTATCAAGTAGCTAGCGTGAAAAAAACCTCATAAAAATATGCTTTTTTCTAGTAGTCTGACCTTAGAGTCCCTCATGGCGTGAGGCGTTATTATATAGTAATGCCCTTATATAAATACAAGTATACATATATATATATATATATATATATATATTAAATGACATCAGACAATACATACAACGTACATATTATTATTATGTTATTGTTAATCGTCAAGACACTGTTCAATATATCACGACTGGCAATAAAAATATGTATGAGCCTCCAAGTTGTTGATAAATGAAAGTTTAATGTATTACACAAGCAATCATAAATACAGACAAAGTCATCATACAACCATACATATCAGCCGTCTGCAAAATGGTAGGAGTGAAACGTGTATATATATATATATATATGGGAGAATATACAAAAAATAACAACAGACGAGGACAGGTGGTGTAAATAACAAAAGTATATATTAGTATGACGCTCGGGAATACGGAAAGTCTTTGACGTTTCGAGCTACGCTCTTCAACAGAAAGAATACGGAGACAAGGAGAAAAACACGGAGAAAAAAAATTGAATAGTGTTCAGTCAACGGTCAAATATACGCACAAGATTCCGGGTTCAGTCCTACTGTGTGGCACGTTGGGCGAGTGATATCCACTATAGCCTTGGACTGACAAATCATTGTGAATGGATTTGGTAGACGGAAACTGTAAGACGCCCGTCGTATATATGTGTGTGTGTGTTCGAGTGTGTCAGTCTGTGTGTGTGTGTCTGTATGTGTATTTATGGGTCGTTATGTCTGTATTTGTCCCCCATCACAGCTTGACAACACGTGTCGGTATGCTTATATCCCAGTAACTTTATTCGACTAAGCCCCTTTAAGGCGGTGCTCCATCATGGCTGACATGACTATATTCTAATGACTGAAACAAGTAAAAGAATGCAGACATATATATTTGTATGTATATATGTATCTATGTATGTATCTACGTATATATAGGCGCAGGTGTGGCTGTGTGGTAAGTAGCTTGCTTACCAACCACATGGTTCCGGGTTCACTCCCACTGCGTGGCACCTTGGGCAAGTGTCTTCTACTATAGCCTCGGGCCGACCAAAGCCTTGTCAGTGGATTTGGTAGATGGAAACTGAAAGAAGCCCGTCGTATATATGTGTATATATGTATATATATATATATATATATATACATACATACATACATACATACATACA
>NC_069002.1:14228678-14231120 GCF_001194135.2 Octopus bimaculoides | reverse complement strand
ATATATATACATATATATATATATACATATATCTAATAGCATAAATAATATATAATTATATTCATATATCCATACACATATGTACATACCGACATCTATATATATACATACAAGCATATATGATTACAGGACATCACAAAAAACGTTAAACACAATGAGAAACGAAAACATAAAGACGATACAAAAGTTAAGAACTCATCTCTCTATCTATTACATTTCAGCTGAGTTACCGGTCCTTTATATAAACTAAAAAATGAATTAGACTGACATTTATTTTATTTTGAACCTGTTGAAGGCACACGAGATGCCGAAATATTGTTGTTGAAAGGACCAATAAATAAGTTATTTTCGAGTTGCGCTTTTCGTCATTGAGTTGGCCGTGGTGATGGATTACGTGAGCTATGTTTACCTTAGTGATCGATTGCGGCAAACGTATACAAAAGTTAAGAACTCATCTCTCTCTCTATCTATCTATCTATTATTATTATTATTATTATTATTATTATTATTATTATTATTATTATTATTATTATTATTATTATTCAGTAGTTTTATTTTTATAACGTGCTTTCACTTCACTACCGAGCGCAGCTCTGTGCGCCTTGGGTATGTGCTGTGGTTTGCTGTGGTGCTCTTATGTTTACTATATTGAAAGCGTTTTGCGTAGGATGTGTGCAGTACCCAGTAGTGCTATTATTATTATTATTATTATTATTATTATTATTATTATTATTATTATTATTATTATTATTATTATTATTATTATTATTTTTGTTATTGTTGTTGTTATTATTATCATTATCATTATTATCATAGATAGATAGATAGACGAACAGACGGACAGACAGACAGAAAGATAAATTGATAGACAGGTAGATGCATACCATCACGAAAGCATGCGTTCACACATGCATAAATTGATGCACACACGTTCCATTTACAGACGACTGTGCAGTATTAAAGACGTATCTAAAAATAGACACAAAGACACGCATATGCATGCACGCACACACACACACACACACACACACACACACACACACACACGCACACACATAGGGTTGGGATAGGGAAGCAAGTCTTAGCCCCGCCACCCTGTAATTCATACTCCGACTACTCCTCAACCATTATGGTAATGCTCTTAAACATACTTCCATTGCCGTCTTGTTATGTTCTAATCTGGCTTCGACTTTGCTACGACTTTCCTTTTTCTTCCCCTCACACACTTTCTCTCTCACTCTCTTTCACCTCACTTCATACTACACACATACATACATCCATGCAGGTACTTATACTTCACGTCTTCCCTTTCTCTCTCTATCGCTATCTACCTATCTCTCCCTCTTCCTTTGCCTACCTCTCTCCCTCTCCGTCTAACATGAGCTATTTCACACTATCCGTTTTCCTTAAACTATCTACTCATCTCCCTCTTACACTGCATGTCTTATATATATATATATCACTCCATCGTTCTATCTATCTGTTTATTTATCTGTTCTTCTGTTTGTCTGTCGGCTTCTTTCCATGTATGTATGTATGTGTGTGTCTGCGTGCGTGCGTGCGTGCGTGCGTGCGTGCGTGCGTGCGTACGTGCGTGCGTGCGTGCGTCCATGCGTGCGTGTGTGTGTGTACTGGCTGCAAGCATATATGTGTAATTCCATGTATGAAGAGGACGGGCACAGGAAACAGCAGTGAAAACGTATTACACTTTTATACCCATGTTTTAAATATTCCATGAATACCTTTACCTTCGCTTATACGAAAAAGTCCATGTACGCGGGCGCGGGCGCGGGCGCGAGTGTGTGTGCGTGTGTGTTTGTGTGTGTGAGTGTGTATGTGTGTGTTTGTAGGTGTGCCCCACCTACGATTGGCAATCGGTGTTAGTTTCTTTATATCACTGTGACGTAGCTGTTCGGAAAAAGATACAGATGGAATAAATAGCAGTCTTTGATGAGTAAGTACTGGGTCGATTCATTTACTTAAAAGACCTCAAGGTGTTGTCCCAGCACGACCGCAATCCATTGGCTAAAAAAGTAAAAGTTCAGATAGATAGCTAGATAGATAGATAGATAGATAAATAGATAGATTGACTTGCAACGTGCGTCTGCTTCTGTATGAAAATAATTCTACATGCAATGAGTAATACTGAAGTCAGAACATGTATGTATACAAATATATAAACACAGACGCGCCTACATATATATTCTTTATTCTTTTATTCTTTTACTTGTTTCAGTCACTTGACTGCGGCCATGCTGTAGTAACGTCTTCAGTCGAAGAAATCGACCCAGGACTTATTCTTTGTAAGCTTAGTACTTGTGCTATCGGTCTTTTTTGCCGAACCGCAAAATTACGGAGGCGTAAACACACCAGCATCTCTTGTCAAGCGATGGTGAGGGGGATAAATACAGACGCATACATACATACACACATACATATATA
>NC_069002.1:14215085-14227269 GCF_001194135.2 Octopus bimaculoides | reverse complement strand
GTGTGTCTATGCGCCTGTAAGAAGTTATTTGTTGAAGATATGTATTACTCTTTTCTGCATCTAAGAATAGTCGAAAAGTCATTGCGAGACAATCAGAGAACTTGCAATTGATTTTGCTATAGAAATTCCCAGATTTAAAAAATGGGATAATAATAATAATAATAATAATAATAATAATAATAATAATAATAATAATAATAATAATAATAAACAATAACTGCTACAAGAACAAGAGAAACTGCTACAACAAGAACAACAACAGTAAAATCCAGAAATAAAAATATATAACTAATGTAGGCAAGAAATTTTAAAAAAAACATTAAACGAAATAATAAAGATGTCGAAAAAATGAAATCTTTTGAAGCCAGTTTGATGGCGTTACTTGTTTGTGTTGTTTCTCTCATTTTAAATCTAAATCAGTCTTGAATCCTTAGCCTTATCCCCAAAGAAAATGCAGCTTTGATCATCAAGTCTTATGGTTTGTTTTTTTTTCCTTTGGCATAACCAAGATATAACAGTTATGGAGTGTTTTTTCTGTAAAGTGTAAAAGGGTAAAGGTTCTACCCCCGGTCATGAATGACCATGGGATCATACATAGAATTTTCCCTTCCGAGGCACAAGTCCAGGTAAGATTGTTTAAGGAAGACCAGCAGTCACCCATGCACACTAGCCTCCCTTCTCCATGCCACCGATGTTATGCAAAGGAAAAGCAAAGGCCGATACAGCTTGGCACAAGAGACGTCGCAATTCCTTTCTACAGCTGAGTGAACTGGCGCAACGTGAAATAAAGTCTCTTGCTCAAAAAACACAGCACACAGCCCGGTTCAGGAATTGAACTCACTTCCTCATGATTGTGAGCCCAACGCTCTAACCACCGAACCATGCGCCTTCACGTTATCTCTGTCTCCTTTCTATATTACCTCTTTTGAGGGATATTTAGCTACTACTTGTAAAGGACCAGGTTACAATGTCATGGCAGTTCATTGGCTCAATGTGTAGCGTTGGATCTGCAGAGAAAGCGTTAAACATTCCGGAGACGAGGTACTTCTAACCGAGTTCGATTCTTGTTTTAAGTCAATTCACCTTATTTCATTTGTGTCGTAGGTATTCAAAACAACATCTGACCACATAGTCTGCTGGTGAATCAGATTTCCCAAAAAAAATTTCATCTACGTGCGAAGTTCCAGGCCTTGAATATCATCAGGTGTCGTAATTCTGAATATCTACACGTTTCCATGTTCAAATCTAACTAGGAAACCTTTATTTCTGAGTCAAAATTCAAATGCTCTTGGCGGTGGTGGTGGTGGTGGTGATTGGCTAGTGAGAAGTTAATTTTATGTCACTTATCAATACATGCACATTAGCGGAATTCTGTGAAATATTCACGATTAATTACGTGGCAGATATATGCAATTTAACTAAAGGTTAAATCATATGTACGAGATGTTTTGTTTTGTTTTGTTTATGGGAAAAATAGAAAAATAAGAGTGAATATTTATTTTAAGAGAGCTGTGTATCAAGTCTATAAAATTGTGCATAAAGTATATAAGGTGTATATATAAAGTGTATTAAGTAATCATTGTATTCCAATTTCCTTCACTTTTCAATGAGTAGCAGATGAGTGATTGTCTTTCCATACAACACAACACAGACTACGCTTTCAGGTTTTGGGGATAAAGTTTTCAGAAATAATCCAATAGGTTAACCATTAATTCAGTGAAATATTCACGAGTCACGCTAGTATACAATCATTTTATCTGCATAAATGTTTCGCAGAAACAAGATACTTCTTTGGGCGCTATAACAATTGCACCAATTCATCCCTCCCCCAATAGATGATATTTCATTTTATCGACCATGGAAGTATAAAAACAAAATTAACTTCATCGAGATTTGAACTCAGAGCACGTAAAACTCAAACAAATACCGCAAGTAATTTTTTTCTACGCTCAAACAGAGCTCTATCAAGTTACCGTTTACCGAAATGAATGCGAATTGTCTGTGTCTTTGTCTACGTTGTGTTGTCTCTGGATATGTTCGCCTAGTATTCTATAAAGATACAAACTAGTATAGAAATATGTAAATTGAAGGAGAAGGGAAAGAGTTATGTGATAGAAATACATAAAAATAGAAATCACTTGAATGAAAGAAAATACTGAGAAGAACGATGAGTTTTATTGAAATGGGAAACAGAAAAATAATAAAAATTAATAAAAAATATTTGCATAAATAATTGAAATATGAGAAAAAAGAGCTAGTAGAAATTTGAAAACTGGAAATTTTCATCAAAATTTTCCCAAATCAATGAGGATTTTGAAATTAGCATAGTTTTTTTGGATGCGGTAAATTTTGGAAAAGAGGCACGTGGTACAGTTTATTATGTTTTGTTTTTGTTTTGTTTTTTTTAGAGTTGCTAAGGAATAAATACTTACAACGTAAAGTAGAAGATTTGGAATTATTGAAGGAAAAGGAGATTTGTGTTGGAAAATTGAAAAAAAATGTTTGTTATAAAAATATTTCGGTGCAGAGGAAAATGGCATGAAACAAATGATGAAATAAAGCAGAATAAAGTATAAAGATCAATAACAAATATTATTTATTTCAGAAAGGAAAGTGGAAGATAATGCTTTAATTATTATTTCTTTCATGTGAGACACGGATTATTGAGTGGTTACTGGGATACAAATATTCCATTCAAGTGAAGGAAAATAATTCAGCCTTCAATAATATTTCTAAAAATCTACAGGTAAATGCTCTTTAAACATTTAACTACGGAAATTTGTAAAATCTTTATATATATGTGTATATTTTTTTTGTTTTTTGGTGCGAAAATAAATAAATAAATAAGAACAATGGAAAAATCAAAATTTTCTCTTTATGATTTTTGTTTTTTTGTTTCTTTTTTGTCTTTGGATGTTTTGCATATCTAAATACAGACATTTACAAAGCAAAAAGATTTAAAACGAAATCTTTAGTTCACAGAAAAATATGAAAAGTTAACGGTCTTTAAATGTCAATTCCCTCTTATTTATAAAGACAAAATATTCAAGATGCAAGGAGAAGGTGAAGCGTTGGATAAAAGACATTAGGATATATGTTGCAGTAATCTGCGGTCTGAGTTCAAATTCCACCAGGGTTAACTTTGTCTTTCTGCCCATCCAGAGTCAATAGAAAAATATACCAGTGCAATGGTGATGCAACCATATCTTCTACTAGCTGTAACATCTTTATATTTCGGCTAGAGGTAGGGTGGGAGGGCCATGTTTAAATATGGGTTTATTTCACTACATGGGGACCTAAAGTAATTAGTGAAGGTATGGTACCAGCTATCATGGTACCATAATTCCAAAGAGACAGCAACACTATAGACAAACAGACAGACAGACAGACAGACAGACAAACAGACAGACAGACAGATGGATAGATAGATAGATAGATAGATAGATAGATAGATAGATAGATAGATAGATAGATAAATAGATAGATAGATAGACAGACAGACAGACAGACAGACAGACGAGCAGACGGACAGACAGACATAGATAGATAGATAGATAGATAGATAGATAGATAGATACCGGGAACGGCTGAAAACGTTAAGACTCTACTTCCTGAAACGAAGGTGGGAAAGATATGCAATGATATACATGCAAAATTCCTGGAAGAACTTTTACCAATCTTTTCCATTGAATGTTACACAAACGCCAGAACGGGGCACCACTGCATAGTACCAAAGATCCCAACATCACCATCAAGATACAGGACCAGATTCTGCAACAACTTGGATTTCAAGGGCCCGCAGTAGCACTTCAGTATCCTTCCCAAAAATCTGAGGAGTCTATATGTGGTGAATGTGGGTGTCTTCAAAGCAAAACTGAGTCTATTTCTGTTACGAGTTCCGCATGAACCTACTACGAGGTAGAAAACGTAAATGAGGGTAGCAACTTCATCCTCCATTCTTCACCAAATACCACATAACATACAGAGATTCGGAGGGAGTCGCAGTAGTAGTAGTAGTAGTAGTAGTAGTAGTAGCAGTAGCAGTAGTAGTAGTAGTAAAAGGTTATATATTTACTAAAAACACAGACCGTTTAACGTTTCTCTTAATTAATTAACGTTGCCAACAATTCCACTGTTATGTTAATTTACGAAGACTAATTTAGTTAGAAACAAATTTGTGTATTCTATAAATAGGCCTTCACTACCCCGCACTTGATAGCCAGGAAAACGAGGAATCGATCTTTAATGGAGTGGGATAAAAAAAAAACAGAATAACCATTTTCCTCACGTGTTTCAGAACAGGGGGAGGAAATGATGCCGTTTAACTACAGATTCTAAAGTTCACAACGAGGCTAAATATCAAAGGCTTACATACAACACACACCAGATGTTGACGATGTTTAGGCAATGTCTTATCGATCTGTATTTATTCTAAAACGAAGAGTTTTCATTTGTTTATTATGATTCATACATGCCAAACTATACCTTGGACTCTCAGTGGCGTGACAAACGGAGTGCCTTGGGCATTCGACAGGGCCCATCCTTGTCGAGGTCTTACCAGAGTCAATTTCTTCCTGAGAGAAAGACCAAGAGAGAGGGGAAGGGAGAGAGGATGCCAAGCCAAGAAAACAGAATTCTAAAAGGAAAAGAATTTATCCAATTGCAGGTCTGGTACTTTATGTATCGACCCTAAAAGAATGAAACCCAATAGCATCCAGTAAATAATAAATTTTAAAACATATCTATGTTAAGAATTTAATGCTCATTAAATGCACTAATCCCGCAAAAAAATATTTTTCGTTCGACCAATTTTCTAGTTTATATGACAACAAAACAATTATAATTTGGCATAGTTAATTGGCGTAAAAAAATATCAATAAACAATAATCAAAAAACATTAAAATATATCAAAATTTGATAAACTAATGGAAGTGGATATTAAAAATTTATAGTCGCTAATTTTATTATATGTAAAATATTTTATTTTTACGCGATCTTTCAAATCGTTATTTGCATTTGAACATAAATGAAACCAAGAACTTCCAAATACCTTTTGAAAATGTATAAACATTTTATTAAAATGGTTTTTGATTTTAACAATATATTATTTATTTTAATGTTTACTATAGCTGTTTACTATTATTCTTATACGTTTTCTATGTCCTTTAGTACTCTTCTCGTGATCGTCCGGTCTGGACACGGCAAGGGCAGCAAAGAACTAAACTAAGAGGCACATCTGACGCATCTTCAGGGTGGACAAATGATGACTGATTTATCATAGTAGCATCAAGAGCATGTTAGGCCTGACCTAAGAAGAGACTCGAGGTATGGTTAAGCTGACCACCTTAAACTTGCTTTGTCGTGTTAGTTTCAAGTGTATTTTATGTCTGATCTATGAGGATTCTCACGTCGTACTCGAGATATTTTTCAAGAATCTAAACACGGTTTTCATTGGCTTGATCGACTCATATTTGCTGCATTGCTTCCTGACTGGCATCATCCATTCCATCTGTTGCTGTTGCCGCAGCTACTGCTGCTGCTGCTGCTGTTGCCGCTTTATTGATTTGTCTCGGATTCCTTATTAACAATTACTTTTTGTTTGTCTGTAAAAAGCGTTGCCTAACAAGGCAAGAAAATGCACGGACATGAGTGATAATATTAATAATATTCTTAATTAACTGAACCTAAAAATCACAGACCACAAAGAGGTTGAAAATGGAATTTCAATTTAAGTTATGTCTTTTGGGGTTTTGAATGAAAAAATGCAGGGAAAAGATTATAAAGAGAAAACTAAGGTACTTAGTTTGTGTGTAAACATATAAACAGCATGTTGGAAATATGATTAAGTTTAAAGGGTCATTTTCTTTCTGCCATTGCACTCTCACGTGCGTATTGAAAATGAGATTATACACAAGGGTTTATGCTGAATCGGAGGAAATTTTGTGTACTTTGAGAAAAGATTTGAAGTCATGAGTGTTAGGGAGAGTTTCTGGGTAGCAAAAGCCCACGAGTGTTGAACATCTCGAGCTTCGTGAAGATAGATTCTGTGCCGCTTGCTCATTTTTTAATACGAGAAGGTTGACCCTACACATTCCCCGAGCTAAAAGAGTATTACTGTCTAAATAAATGTCACCAGATAAGGTACAGTGTGTTCTAGTTACTCTTCCCCAGCACTAAATGAGCTCGTATTTCTGTATGATTAAATGTCTCGGCAGCAATGATTACAAAAACATAAGACGAAGGTAGCTTAGCATTTATAAACAGTGAAAGACGCTATCATGAGTGATTCGACACACGCTTCTTTCATTTATTTTTGAGTAAGTAAATACGGGAAATTCCATACAAAATTTCCACTTTAGAGGCACTTAGAATCTAAAGAGGGGTTTATATTTTCACATTTCAATGAAACTAAAAACAAATTTTACATTCCAGTTCCAACTTCATTTGCAATATGCATAAGCTTTCATTTCTCCCGATCTTGTACTATATCAGATTCGATTAGCTAACAATATTATTACATCTACGCACGCATTTTCCTGATATTATGCATACATACCTGCACACATACACATGCACATACACACAGATGTGTATATTTCTCTCTCTTCCTCTCGCTCTCTCTCGCTCTCTCTCGCTCTCTCTCTTTCTCTCTCTCTCTATCTCTCTCTCTCTCTCTCTCTCTCTCTCTCTATATATATATATATATATATATATATATATATATATATATATATATATACATATATATATATATATACATATATATATATATGTATGTATGTATGTATGTATAACATGAAAACAGGTACTTTGGAAGAGTAACGTTCACTTTATCTCATATTCGACTACCTTCCATTACGTCAATACTCACTTTACGTTTGGTATCATACGAAGATGATGAAATAAGCAGCATACAACGTACTAAGGTCGATATAATCGATAAAAACCCTTAGAAGTGGTGAACCAGCATGCTTCCAAAAGAATGGTTGAAATTGAGAGACACACACATACAATATACACAGCGCACACAAAATGCATACATTATTTTATACTTATATTTAATATATATATATACGTGTGTGTGTGTGAGAGAAAGAGAGTGTGGGGGGGGGGGGTAAGCATATACGTGCACGAACGTATAAACGTACATATATATTTACACACAATCATTCACAAATATGTATATATACTCATTTATACATACATATAATTGCGCTATATAGGCATGTGTCTGAATGTATGTATACATATGCATGCCTGCCAAGGTGAGATAATTTAATACAAAGAAAACACAACGATAACATTAGTAGGCATGCAAGGTAAACTTATAAGCGTGTGTTCTGTTTTTCGTGAGCATTCATTGTAAGCTCGCTGTCAAAAGTGACATAATCGTTAACCCAGGTTTTTTTTCTGCCTGTGGGTCAAAAAAGTCATCGATCTAAGTAGTTCGATCTTATATTAACATAACACTTTCACAGACTGGTTACATGTTTCTCTCCGTAAAAAATACTAGTAATCACTTGTAGCGCAAACATAAACAGAGCTACATTGTTCTGCCCTCCCTAGATAAAAATGCAGGCTTCAGTGAAGACAAATAATTAATAGAAGGAAAAACAGTACACAAACACACTTTTCAGACATACATACTCACACATACACACACACACACACACACATACCCGCGCGCACACACAAACAAGCACATATGTATATATGTATGTATAGTTTATAGTTCCATGACGTCAAGATCGGGGAAAATGTACTCCATCCAGTGAGGGATAAATATCATTTACATGTTGGGGCACTAAGCAGTAATGTGTATAAATGCAATGTGTATAAATACAATGTGTATAAATGCAAATATGCTTGTGGCAAGTTCGAACTCGTAAGCAACCGATTCTCTGTGTTTTGTCATGGAAAATATTTTCGGTTTCTCTAACTGATGAGGAGACAACCACTCCGAAATGCTTGCATCTCACAGTTTGGTTATCTGGTGCTGCGAGCTGATTTAGGCGTATTTACACCATATGTCTACCAAAAGAAATTTTCTCCATACAAAACACAGTGAACGGCTTGCTTACGAGTTCGAACGTGCCACAAGTATATTTGAACAGGTAATAACACTGCAAATATCATTTAATGTACAGAGTATAAAGATATAAAAATACTGTGTATATTAAATTATACACACACGCACACACACAGAAAGAGTCTTTGAAGTGTTGTACAGATATTGTATATTTAGAATAACAAGGTAGTCAGAATGTTGGATGTTTATATATATATTCTATTTACTATTTACATCTTATTTACATTTTTAGCGCTTTCTTCCGTTTATCGGGGTTAGCTAAAAATGATTCAAATTTACATTTCTTGGCCTTTTTATAAAGAATTTTCTCGGGTTTGCCAAGCAAGGGAGAAGAAAAGAAACAAATTTCTTTGAGAAGGAGTAGGAGGTAAAGAGGCGTGGCTTTTGTATGGCCAGACTTGTTTGTTTAGTACATAGTGACCTTTTAAGGTGGGGGAGGGAAAAGAAATGAAAGAAAAAAGAATTTTTCTATTTTAATTAATCTGTTTCTGGTTGGCTGTTTTGTTTTGAATATGTTTTAAAGGTCACATATTTTTCTTCACATATTTCTAAATGTCTCCGTTTTTTTCAGACGTTTAATTTTGGTGCGAACTTCTTTATGAAGTGTACCTCCATTTTTTTTCGGAAGTTTGGATCGTTCCTTGAGCATTTCACATTACCCCGAGATCCACTCCGTATCGCATAGAACTAAAATCCGATATGGAGAACTTCAGCCGTCACTTCCATCTTATAGAAATTCTTCGACAACAAGAAAGTAGAGGACGAATCAATTGTAAGAAAAAAATCTCATTTCACCCCTAACAAGGGAAGCGATAAACACCTAGATACATATATAGAAACAATCTCGAAATTTCCTCTCAGTACCAATAAAAGCAAACAGAACCTCCACGAAGGAGAAAGGGAAGTTTTACAAAGACTAAATAAAGACAGCTCAGTCATCATAAAGGAAGCCAACAAGGGTGGGGCGATAGTAATCATGGACACAAACTACTACAAAGAAGAAATACTAGGAATTTTAACAGATCAAATATACTATAAGGAAAAATAAAGACACCTGGAAAAATCAACACTGAATAAAATCCAAGTATTAATTAACAAATACCAGTACTCCTTCTCAGATAAAGAAAAGGACTACGCATGCAACTCCATAATCAAAGAGAGCAATTTCTACAGATTGCCCCAAATCCACAAAAGTTCCGAGATACAGAGGGCCATAAATGAACAGAGTAGTCAATACGTAAAAAATATATATATAATCATCCAACATTCTGACTACATTATTATTCTATATATATATATATGTGTGTGTGTGTGTGTAAATATATATATATACATATATATATGGGAGAATTTACGGAAAAAAAACAACAACAGACGAGGACAGGTGGTGTAAACAACAAAAGGATGTATTAGATTAACGGTCGAGAATAGAGAAAGTCTTTAACGTTTCGAGCTACGCTCTTCAACAGAAAGAATAAGGAGAAAAACAAGGAGAAAAACACGGAGAAAAAAATTGTATGTTGTGGTCAGCGATATATATATATATATATATATATATATACATAAGTATGTATATGCATATATGTATAAATATGTGCACATATGTATATATGTATGTATATGAGTATATTTATGACTGTGTGTGTGTGTGTATGTGTGTGTGTGTGTAGGTACATATACATATGGACGTTTTTTTGTGTTGTGCTTGTTCCACTGCCGATGAACAACTGGTGATGGCATGCTTATGTTCTCCTAACTCAGCATTCTGCAAAAATGGTCGGATCAGCAGAATAAGTACCAGACTCGGAAACGTAAGGAAAATGCAAAATACAAGAAAAAAGTTAATATCTGTTATCTTTTGTATCCTAATTGTTTCAGTCTGCGACCATACTGGAGCACCGCATGAAGAATTTTGTTACAACGAATACATGCCAGTGCTTATTATTATACACTTGTAAGCCTAGTAGTCATCCTACCGCCATCTTTTGCTGAACCGCTCAGTTACAAGGACAAACACCAACACCAGTTGAGAAGCGGTTCTGACGGTAAACACACACATACACACACACACATTGTTTTCGGCTACCAAATCCATTCACAAGGACCTACTCGGCCTGTGGCTACAATAGCCGACACTTGCCCAAATTGGCACGCGGTGAGACTAAACCCAGAACCAAACATCTTACTACACACACGTACATTGGTCTAAATGATAGGTTTTATTTTATTTTATTTTTTTACTTGTTTCAGTAATTTGACTACAGCAATGCTGGCGCACTGCCATTAAGGATTTTTAGTAGAATAAATTGACCCCAGGGCTTATTTTTTGTAAACCTAGTACTTAATTTATAGGCCACTTTTGCCGAACTTCTAAGTTACGGGGACGTAAACACTGCAACATCGATTGTCAAGCGATGGTGGGAGACAAACACGGACACAGACGCACAGACACACAGACACACACACACACACACATGTATATATAAATAAATATATATACATATATGTTGTTTACGTTTTTAGATGAACTGTACTCATATATGTATATATATATATATATATATATATGTTAGTATGTACATATTTATATGTATATATGTATAGTTTTTATTTATATTATCATGTGATTGAACGCCATGCAGCCATTTCCAAGTAACTTTATCTCATATATATATATATATATATAAGAGAGAGGTATTGGTATCGAGAAGACCCAAATAGGAAGTAAAGCTCTGTAAGTGCTATGGAAGGACTGCGGTTAAACTCTCAGTTCGATAATAATACGAGTGAGGAGTCTAATGTGGGTCTTGTATGAGCATGTATATGTTAGATAAAATTGGACAAGAAAGCCAAAGGTGTGTGGAATTTTCAGTACATTTATAAAGAGAAAGTTAGTCTTACACCTGTTTCTGGGATATCCCTAATATCCCAGAAACGGCTGTAAGACTAACTTTCTCTTTATATATGTCCTACAAATTCCAGAACTACGTTGTTGAGAAGCAAATTTCTTGACACACAGCTACCCCCGAGCTTGTAGATAATAATAACAAGATCACTGAGAGGGTACACATCTCCGCCAAGGCAATACCAACGTCCTCTCAACGATTAGCCAGAGATGATTTTTAAAATGAGGATATCTGAAATAAACTTGGCTGCTCTCACAAACGAGAATACTAAAAATTAACCCGACCACAGTTAAAAATTAAGTAAAAAAAAAACAAGAAGAATATTCAGAATCTTTGTCGATCCTGAAATCTAATCGGTTCGTGCAAGTCACGAGGCGAAACATCCCTGGAAGTTTTATCCGAATCCATTCAGCGGTTCTTGAGATATCTTGTCGACGGACAAACAAATAAACAAACAAGCACGATTGGAAACTGTAACTCCACCTTCTCTAAGGTGGAGGTAATAATTGTTTCTTTTGTATTAACCCCTCTTTCATAGAATACTACGGTATAAGGAACCGCCTGATCCCAGAATCGAACGCATGACCTCATGACTGAAAGCCCAACAGCCTAACCACTGAGCTCCACCTAGTCACTGTGTCATAATATGGTGCACGGTAATAGGCTTCTGTATTTTTACAGATTAAAGATCGCTTGATGTGAATACACACACACACACACACACACACACACACACACACACACACACACACATTTACATATACGTACGCATCTGCATGGCCGCAGCTCTGAGCTGAAACTACACCAAAAAAAAGATAGATAGATTGATAGATTGATAGATAGATAGATAGATAGATAGATAGACAGATAGATAGATTGATAGATAGATAGATAGACAGATAGATAGAGATATAGAAATATATATATGTATATTTATGCATGCATTTATGTTCATGTATATGTGTATTGTACGTATGTTTGTATATAAATGCATATGTATATTAAATCTTTTCTGTAATTTTTATGAAACATTACAGGTCGTTGTGTATGAAGTAGCGTCGTTCTGTGAGTGATTGTGTGTGAGCGTGATTATTTATCATTAATTCTCAGCAGTTGTGATTCTGCGTGTGTGTGTGTTTGTGTGCGTAGGGTGTGTGTGTGTGTGTGTGTGTGTGTGTGTGTGTGTGTG
>NC_069002.1:14208331-14210746 GCF_001194135.2 Octopus bimaculoides | reverse complement strand
TCTTCAATAATATATTCAAAATCTCCATCATGCCACTTTGCCAAGCCGCCATATCTTATGGGAGATGCATCCGGATGTCATTAGTTTTATATTTATTTTTGTTGTTGTTGTTGTTATTGCTGTTGCAGTTCTTCTTCTTCTTCTTCTTCTTCTTCTTCTTCTTCTTCTTCTTCTTCTTCTTCTTCTTCTTCTTCTTCTTCTTCTTCTTCTTCTTCTTCTTCTTCTCTTCCTCCTCCTGTTTCTTTTTTTCTACTCCTTCTCGTCCTCTTCTGCCTTTTTCTTCGCTATCACATAACTCTTAGAGCAATATTATATTTTGTCATTTGCTGATGTAGGATCATACATTTTTCCCCGTCAATTATGTTGAAATACATACATACACAAGTGCATATATATATATATACATATATGTATGTATATATTACTGTACCATATATGTATATATATATATGTATATACATATATATACATATATACACACACACATACATGTATACACATACATATATACATATATACACAGTTATATATCTATATACGCGTGTGTGTATGTGTACGTGTATATATGTGTAAGTATATGTGTGCGTGTACGTGTGTGTGTGTGTGTGTGTGTATGTGTGTGTGTGTGTATTTGTCTGGAAACGACGCGTACAAGAAAAGTTCTGGTACACTTTACCGTTTCTGTTTTTCTTTTCTTTTTTTCTTATTTTATTTTTCACCTCTTATTTCCCGTTCTCCTCTGCGGTCGTTGACTCAACGATTGTTCGTTGCAATTATTAACAAACTTATCTACTTTATTATTCCTATCGTGTTTGCTCAAACAATTGTCACGAAATTCTTGTTGTTGTGGCTGCTGCTTATGGTGGTCGTGGTGGTAGTGGTTAGCTGCAAATCAGCTCAGATCCAGTAGACCCATTATCAGAGAAGGTTCTAATCATGAGCATTCTGTTCTTTACCACACTTACTCACGCAAAAAATTATTTTGTACCTCTTTGTTCTTGTTTTAAGACAGCTGAGTGGTATTTGAGTGAAACTTAGCTGCTATTCCTAACAGGTCGATTTATCACTTGGTCTTTTCCACATTGGTTTGTATTTGTCACTATTATCCATTTAAATTCTCTTGTTGCCACTGTTTTTTGTAAATGCTTAGAACAACTGTTCTTTAAGTAATTCTTCACATTGATCGCAATTTCCTTTCTTCAAATAAATACAGGAGCTGGGTTCCACGATTTTAGGAGTTAGGCACCATGGTTATAGTGTTTGGGTACCTGGTCATAGAAGCTGGCCATCACTATTACAGCAGCGGGGTACCACGATATCAGGAGCTGGGCATCACAGTGGCAAGTTTTTGGCACCACGGTTAAAAGAGTTTGGTACTATTCTTGTAGGAGATGGGTACCTCACAATAGTACTTGGGTACTACAGTGATAGGAGCTGGGTACCCGGTTATAGGAGATGGGTATCAAGATTATAGGCGTTAGTTATTCATTGTAGGAGTTATGTATCAGAGATATAGGAGTTGGGTACTTATTCTTAGGTGTTGGGTACTATGACTATGAGAGTCGGATACAAAGGTACTATGTTATGAGAGTTGGATACAAACCGAGTACCACGGTTATGGAACATTTATCGACCCTTCTGTATCCATGCTAAAATGTGTTCTGCTTTTCACAAAAGACACAAATAATGAGAGAGCATTTAAGTGAACGATTGACGTGTAGAAACAGCAGCTAAATGTACCCAAAAGCACGTACTACGATCGTATGATAGGTTACATTTAATAAATGCTAAGTCAATTCCATCATTGCGATGGATGATGTTGACCTAAGATATAGGAGATAAAACTAGGAATTATCATCAGACCAAATATTGTAATATGTTTGTCGAAGAGATTTGTATAAGATTGCAGAATTTGACAAATAACGAACGAACAGGACGCCTGTACATCATTGATTGGATTAACAGTCAGATGGCCTTGGAGCTACATTCTACAATGTTGAAAATAAAACATTGACTAATGTAATCTAGGATACACTATCCCTCCCCCTCAAAAAAAAGATAACATAATCAGAGCTTCATTACACTTGATCAATAGGTCTAATCAATGAAGGTTGATCGATGGACGACATAGTCATCATCGGCAGAGAAAGAAAAAATTATATAACGTATCTAAATTCTTCTCTCTCTCTATCTCTCTCTATCTCTCTCTCTCTCTCTCTCTTTCTCTCTCTTTCTTTCTTTCTTCCCTCTGTCTGTCTCTCTCTCTCTCTCCCTCTCTGTACCTGTTTGTCTGTATTAACAACAACAACAACAAATGAGAAAAATAGCCTTTCATCAACAGGAAATACACACGCTCACATACATATACACATGAATAAATATAACGCTGAGGCATATATATATATATATATATAT
>NC_069002.1:14204542-14208289 GCF_001194135.2 Octopus bimaculoides | reverse complement strand
TATACATATATAGTTTTCGGGAAAAGAACCAAGGTTCATGAACTCATCGATGGAAATCCACTATCACAAATAGAAAAAGTAATAATTAAAAGCACAATAAATGAGTATAATATAATACAAAGTATATATATCATAAGATAATGATAATAAAACGACTACACGTGTTTCATAACCAATTTTCAATTAGAAAGAATATTTAAATCGATTAAAACTATCGAAAATCAATTCTATTCAAAAATATAGCTAATCTTCAGGTCAAAATACAATAATAATAATAATAATAATAATAATAATAATAATAATAATAATAAACGAATGTATATTTCAACCAACAATAAATAACAAATGACTGTATATAAAATACTTATTATATTACGACAGAAAAATATTATTAAAAATATCAAAATTATAAACGTTTCATAATCAATCCTACGTCTATTATAATAAAAGCTAACAGGAATATTATATGCAAAAACAAACTTTAACGAATCTTTCGTTTAAAATAAAATTTGAACGAAGTTTTAGGCTAAAATAATAAAGAGAGAAGTAGCACATATATAAACGATGCAATAGTTTAGACTAAAAGATTTTAGGCTAAAACGTTTATTTGAAAGAAGTCTCGTGAAAATATTGCGTAAAGAAAAAGAATAGAATAAATAAATATAAAAAACATGAATGAAAATTTTATTATGAATGAAAGATTAAACTTTATATAACTTACGTCATAATAAAACAATTAACTATATTGTACAATCAAAGAAATTAAATAAAAAGACTAGTTATTTATCCTATAAAATAAAAAGAAATATTAAACAGTATTAATGGAAAAAATTCAATCCTAATCTAATCGAAGTCTTAGTTTAGGCTAAGATGATAAACTTACTACTAATAAATTTAGTGTTAAAAAAGGTATCGACTAAAATTATCATTAAAAATCAATTGAATAACATAAATATACATATTTTTTTCAAATAATGATATAAAGTCATTGAACAAAGGTAAAAACGATACTTATCTCTAAACAGATGCTATATGGGGACTTGTTAGTGGAAAGCAACTCTGCCAGAAGCTGAGACTGCGATTTAAAGACTGTGTATAGTTCTCATTAAAGGCCTGTTAAATGCGGAAGTCTGACTCCACAGATGGAGGAAAGAGATAAAGGAGGAAGTCGATACCTTTGAAAGAGCACGTATTCTTTATGAAGAAAACGCACTACTAGTGTAATGAATGAGGAAAGCTTGGTGAGCAATGCTTGCAGTCACGTTTGCTTGTCAAGAGCAGGTCTTGTTAGTCACCAACAGAGCTGAAAATGTAAAGTATAAGGTAGTCTTGAGCGCACAATCTTCATAATGGTAATCAATGGTTTTCCTCGGTCACGAGTGGACAACCATCACCATCATGTGTGAATGTATGTATGTATGTATGTATGTATGTATTTATGTATGTACGTATGTATGTATAGATAGATAGATAGATAGATAGATAGAGAGATAGATAGATAGATAGATAGATAGATAGATACACAAATATATGAAAAGTGAATAGGATGACTTTTCTTACAATCTTTTCCGCTATAATGAATAAATGTTTACAAATTTCATCGTTATAGATATTTCTAAAATTAAAATTTCTTCCTCTACCTTGATACAGTAACAATACAACAACGAACCAGCATGAAACCCTCCAACCAGTCGCCTGCTTTGCTGGACGCTGCATCCAAACGTTCCCCAAATTACGCGTTACTTTCTTTTACAGAAGGTAACAGAAGATTACATTGGAGCAGTACATTCACAACAAAAGAAGACCACAGCATGGATGGATGAATTGCATAATGGGGTGAGTGAAGAGGCTATCGTGGAAAATATGAGGGACGAATGATTAAAAGGGAAAGATGAAAGGTTGTGGTCATGTCCCTTGCTGTTCACACACGGTCTCGCAATGTAACTGATTTTGATTGATATTGGACAATATAGACCCTGATAGACAAAAAGACAGAATGGCCACAGCTGGAAAATATTTCATTGATCAGAGATGAACTATACAACAAAAACATTGAAGTAAAGGGAAAATGACATTACATCATATCTTAATTCTTTACTCTTCCCCCGCCTCCTCTCTTTCTCCTACTTTCTCACTCTCTCTCTCTCTCTTCCTCTCTCTCTTTCACTCTCTCTTCCTCTCTCTCTCTCTCACTCTCTCTCTCTTCCTCTCTCTCTCTCTCACTCTCTCTCTCTCTCTCTCTCTTCCTCTCTCTCTCACTCTCTCTTCTAATATACCTTCCAGTTTCTCACTTTTATTTTGTCTTTTTTTTTTCATACTCTTTTCTCTTTCCTTCTCTCTATGCATCAACCAATCTCTTTTATCTTCCTTATCGCAATAGCTTTTATATTTCAGCCTATATATGTATCTTTCTGTACACACGCACACACACACACTCACACACACACACATCCGCCCACGCACACGTATGTATATATGGCTAAGGTATTAGATTTACGGTCATAGAGTTGTCAGTTCGATTCCCGGCGACGCATTGCATCCTTGAGCAAGACACTTTATTTCATGTTGCGTCAGTCCACTCAGTTGGCAAAAATGAGTAGTACCTGTAATTCAGTATCATGCGCAATCTCCCTGGGAACTACGTTAAGTATACGTGTGTCTGGGGTGTGTTCAGCCACTTGCACGTTAATTTCACAAGCAGGCTGGTATCGAACTCACGACCATCGCCGGAGAAAGAATTGGTTAGATCTTTAGTTGTTTCGGTTTTACCTCATTCTCTCTCCGATGATGGAAGAGATCGTTGCTATATGGATATCCAGTGTTCATTTGCAGAGAAAAAGAATATGCACCACCTGTACATCTCTTCTTCAAATAGTTGAAGAGTCTGTCAGTACACCTTACTTCCTTTTCTGTGATGATCAATACTCTTTAACAATTCTACCATTATGTTTAAATAAATAAATGTCATCACCTACCTAGCTCTATCTAGTATGGTCCAAAGATTTTCAATTGGGTTCATGTCAGGAGATTGGCTGGGACAAGGAAGCTTTTTGATCCCATTTTCAGTCAGCCATTGTTGATTCCTTTTCGCTGTGTGGCAATGGAGCCCCATCTTCCATGAATAAAAACTCATTTTTCGTTATGTTATCGTGTGAATATACCGGAAGTAGTCCTTGCTTAAATATTTCGAAGTATTTTTCAGAGTTTATGTTTCCAACACATTCAATCAGATCAGAACTACCATTCTTAGTGACAGCTCCTCATACAATTACAGAGATACCGCCATGTTTTACAGTTGGTTGGAGTCGTTTCAAATCAAAACCTTGATTGGGAAGCCTCCAGATCCAAACACGTCCACTGCCTAAAAATAATGCAAATCTGGATTCATCTGAGAAAATCACTCTAATCCAAAATGAACTGGATTTTTCCGACATCTCCTTAGCCCATTTCTTTCTTTTCATGATATTAATTGGTTGAAGGGGAGGTTTTCTTCTAGCTGCTCGTCCATAATATCCAAGCTTATGCAGATATGTAACACACGTTCTTGGACTAACTTCTAGCTGTTTTGCAATGTCAGAAGCCTTCGAACGGGGTTCGTTTTCCACAATTCTCTTCAAACCGCGAAGATTCCTTTCCGAGGGCCCAGGTCGGCCGGGACGAGAACCTGTTGATTCTTTCCCTTGGGTTTTGAATTACACTATAATTCTATAAACAGTAGCAAGTGAAATTTGAAGATATTTGGAAATT
>NC_069002.1:14203520-14204280 GCF_001194135.2 Octopus bimaculoides | reverse complement strand
TATATATATATATATGCATGTATGTATCTTTATAAACACATAATACATATGTATATATGCATAACATAGATAGATAGATAGATAGATAGATAGATAGATAGATAGATAGATAGATAGAAATGTGTGAGCGCGTGTGTATAGTTCAGACTGTATTTGTCTGATGACTTAATTTGAAGTAGTGTGTTAAAACTAACAAGATTACGTCGTCGACGAGTCATCTGGACCACCTGAGCCATTTATGAAAAAACAATATTGTTTATATTCACTTTTCTTCCAATTCTTGAAGTATCAAAGTTTACACTGTATTATTTCTAAATTAGTATTGGCTTTCCTTATTTTTGTTCTGCAATAATGTTAAATGCGTCAAGTTGCCATAATTTAATTTTAGCAGTGAACGGCATTTCTATATATCCAAAAACAAAAGAAGGTATAGACTATACAAATTAAATAAGTACGACAGTTATAATGAAACTAATGAATTCATAAACAAAGAGAATAATTCAAATTAAATGATTCACATAGCTCATGCCAAGAGGTCAGTCAATAAGTATACAGTAGACTTCAATATCCGTACGTTCAAAAACAAATAAACAAACTGAAATAAACACCGATGCTTATAAAATCTCGCCAGTTGCAAATATTAAACGGATTTGGTCAGACTGTATCAGATACCCGGTTGCAGATGTCCGGCAAGAGTTTTTGACACCTCAGAGTATATAACAGAAACGCATAAAATAGATATTTGAGAGTTCTTCAATGG
>NC_069002.1:14201145-14202796 GCF_001194135.2 Octopus bimaculoides | reverse complement strand
TATACATATTTTATATACATATTCTCACACATATAAATTACATACAATTATATATATATATTTACATACATGTGCACATTTTCATGTACACATACGGAGATTCATGCATGCACACATACATACATACATACATACATATATGCATGCATGCATACATACATCTTGCAGTGTAGAAATGAAAGCCAAACCGAAATTTTTATGTTCTGTTGTGAAGAAGTATCTGTATCTAGTATAAAAGAAATTCTTAAAAACTGGTTTAAAGCTGAATAGAAGTGATTAGGTGCATCAGAGCTAGTAGAAAAGATGAAGGAGCGTGTTTCAAATGAGTAGAATAAACGGTGGAAGAGAGACGGAAAGTCGGTGGCAGTGAGTGAATCAGTAAGAAATGTAGAGTTTAAGTCATAGATAAACAGATCATACATATATATATATATATATATATATATATATATACAGAGTGAGTGATTGAGTGAGAGAGAGGGAGAGAATTATTAATCGAAAACTAAATAAGTAAATAGATACCTGGCAAGGAAGCTAGAAGGATAGACAGATGGAAAGATATATATATTTAGAAGAATATATATCTACGTCTCCCTCTCCCTCTCCCTCACTGTGCCTCTGCTTATCTATCTCACCCTCTCCTTCCTTCTCTGTTTCTCTCTCTCCCGCTTTCTCTCTCTCTCCCACTTTCTCTCTCTCTCTCTGCATATATGTGTGTGTGTGTGTGTGAGTGTGTATTTATATAAAATAGCACACACATACATAATACATACATACATATATACCTACATACATATATACATATGGAGAGAATGTCAAAAGATGAGATTCGGAGATGCTCAATAAAGAAAACACTTCGAAGCGCTCAAATAATTTGAACTTACGCTCCGAGATTTCTACCGAGGACTAAATCCGAGTGGCGATGAGAGGAATCCAGGTGAACAGATTTGGAGATAATGGTGCAAATAAACAAATAAAACCGCTTGGATGTTTACATATAATTAGTGAGAAAGCAAGGACTGAAGATATTCAGACGATGAATACTTGTGCCTAAATATGATATATAGGTTTTAATACATTAACGGAGCAAATTTACACAGAGTACAAAGGCACAGAATAAAGTCGTTTGTTTTCTGTAATGAGAGCTCCATGCAGAGATCTTTAGGTAGAATTGGAATATATTTTCTGTAGATGTGCCCAAGAATTGTTTATCTATGAGTGAGATCAATAGGTAACGCTTAGCCGAGAGATTCAGCAATGCTCAATATAGAAAACTCCTTGGAGCACTCAAGTGTTTTTCTCTGTTAGCAAATGAATATCTACATATTTATGCACGAATATACATTACCTGAATATTTCGTGTTAACCTTCTCTCAATTTACATATATACATTTAAACATATTTTCTATATCTAACCCAAGCAGTTTATTTGTTTATTTGCATCTCTCTCTCTCTCTCTCTCTCTCTCTCTCTCTCCCTCTCTCTCTCTCTCCCTCACTCTCACTCTATCCCTCTCTCTCCCTCTCTCTTTATCTGTATGTATACACACACACATACACACACACACACATGACAGAAGTAAATAGACACCCTTATATGGGTTTGATTTTAGTCGTGTTTCCTGGAACCAGTTAATGACGTAGGGTGAGGT
>NC_069002.1:14197522-14198674 GCF_001194135.2 Octopus bimaculoides | reverse complement strand
ATATATATATATATATATATATATATATATATATATAGCCGCAGGCGTAGATATGTGGTAAGAAGCTTGCTTCCTACCCACATAATTCCTGGTTCAGTACCACTGCGCGACACCTCGGGGCGACCAAAGCCTTGTGAGTGGATTTGGTAGACAGAAACTGAAAGAAGCCCTTCGTGTTGGCTTCTGTGGTTGCCCTTTTATAGTGGCCAGTTATGTTTATGCAAACTTTACCTCCATAGTCTGGCTGTTAGTTTGAGTTCTACTAAGTCGATTTTGCATTTGTGACACAAGTATGTTTTATGTTAACTATAATTTACATAGCAATATTAGAATTGCCTCCGTAATGAATTGTTTACATCTGAGGATATTCCTATAAATTATCATAATATTATCATAATATTGTCCCATCAAGATTTGTTTTATGATACACAGTGTGGTGCGTTGAAATTGCTCTTTGTTTTAAATGCACGGTGAGGTTACAAGCGGGTGTTATACTTATCAGGTCAAGGATTCTAGCTATTTAGCTAAATAGAGAGATAGCTGGATAGAGATACCTACATCTGTAGTTGAATAAACAAGTAGCCAGATCGATAGAAAGAGATAGATAGATAGAGATAGAGATAGATAGATAGATAGATAGATAGATAGATAGATAGATAGATAGATAGACAGACAGAGAGATAGGTGGAGACAGAGAAAATGCACTTGGATGCATGCAGAGATGCGCGGGTGCAATATACGTATATTTAAAACCACACACTTTCTAGATAACACATATATTCTATGGAAATTTTTGCCTTTTGATGTATTATTGTTTCTAATCTTCTACCTTACCATTGCTCACTCTCTCTTGCCCTCGATCTATACGTGTATGTATGTATGTATGTATGTATAAATGTATATATACTCTTTTACTTGTTTCAGTCATTTGACTGCGGCCATGCTGGAGCACCGCCTTTAGTCGAACAAATCGACCCCTGGTCTTATTCTTTGTAAGCCTAGTACTTATCCTATCGGTCTTGTTTGCCGAACCGCTAAGTTACGGGGACGTAAATACACCAGCATCGGTTGTCAAGCGGTGGTGGGGGGACAAACACAGACACACAATCACACATACACATATATACGACGGGCTTCTTTCAGTTTCCGTCT
>NC_069002.1:14192866-14196622 GCF_001194135.2 Octopus bimaculoides | reverse complement strand
TATATATATATATATATATTTATTTATGTATATATATACATACAAACACATTCGCACACACATGAACGCACTTATACGTCCAACACACATCACGCATAGACATAACGCACACATACATGCACACACATATACGCGCATACACACACATACACACACACGCACGCACACACTCACGCACATACACACATGCACGTACACATACCACATACAAAACACACATACACACCCTTCAGACTGCCGATCAAAGACCTTTCCACTGACCATCACATCTACGCACATGTGAAGAAACACACAACTACACAAAAGACCTCCACTGTTACCATAGCCGCTGAATTCTTCCTACATACAAAGATCACTCACACATACGCATATAAGCAGTTAATACCCCAAACACACACACATATACACACATACACACACAGTTACCATAACCCGCTTACACACACGCACTCAGACACACATAATAGCGCGTGCACATACCCACGCATACGCACAGATACCTCCTTCTCTTATACTCTCCTGTCTTAGATTTTCTTCATCCATTCCCTTCCGGTCATTTCAAAATGTAACTACATTTGGATTGTTGGCGATGTTTTCCCTCCGTCTTCCTTTTCCATTGGACTTTCCTCTGTCTTCTGTTTCTGAAGAAGAGCTTTGCTAGAAACGTAAAACAACCTTTCTTTCCTTCCCTAAGCGTTTTTTAATACTTTGCATGTAACATGTCCTCGCGTTGTTGTTTTTACTTGTTTTTTCTTTTTTTTTTTTTGGTGGGGGATTATTAATTATATACATATACAAATAAATTATATAAATATATATAAATATATTCTAGGGAATAAATGATGGATTTTTTTTTCCCTTATGAGGTTTTTCAACGCTAGCTGCTTGATAAATTCTTGTAAAAGACTTTATCCTATTTTTGAATAAAGTATATATATATATATATATATATGTATATATACAAATAATAAATGAGTATATGCATATATACGTACATGTATGTACATACCTACATCTACATGTATATATAGATGCATATCTGGGTACAGGACGTTGCAAAAAAAATGTGGATAAAATGATAAATATATACATATATAAAAATTCTCTAACAAGAATAGTATAGACAGTGGCTTCGAAGATTCGGCCTGCTACGCAACACACAACTACACAAAAGGCCACCACTTCTGTTGCAATAGGTGCTGAATTCCTCCTAACAGACACAAAGATCACTCACACATACACATATAAACAGTCAATACTACACACAGCTCACACACACGCACAGCTACCAATACCCACATACACTGATGATGGCTTAGCTAGCCAAAACCTTTAGACATACACATATATGTTTGTGTGTGTTTGTTTGTGTGTGGATGTGAGTGTGGGTATATGTTTGTATGTATGAATGTATGTATGTATCAGAAAGATGAAAGCGTCAAATACAATGTCTTGTGGTTTATGCTTCGGATCTGAACGTGTTGTGCTCGCCTACGATTTCACTCGAGCCAGTTAACTTTTGATGTTTTGAATATAAATATTTTGCCCAAGCCTACATCCTGGAGTGGTGAAAATTCATGATCTGACCAATCCTATCTAACAATGAGTAACTTAACGAATTCCATCTTCCTAAAAGTATTATATTTAAATACAGGCAAACACTTCTCTAAAAAAATTGCTTTTTTTTTTTGCCAAATAAACACACGCAAAAAAAAATGACCACCCCGAAAAACAATATTTGTTTCAGGACACGACTTCACATCAGGAATCTGGTAATACAAATTCATAAAAAATATATATATGCTTTTATTCTTTTATTCGTTTAAGCCATGTGGCTGCAGTCATGCAAGAGAACCACCGTAATTTTGCACCGTTACTTATGATTCTCTTTCGGCCGATATCATCAGGGTAGTGGTGTTTCATATCACCATTCCTGTAATCGGCTTTGTCCAGGCTGTTGGCCCATTTGGTGTACGAGGGAGTTTGACTCTGCTACCCTCGTCTGTACCGCATGCTAAACCGCCGGTTCATCCGGTATTTTTGAGAGGTGAATATCTAGATCCATTCTGTGGACATCTACGTCCAAATTGTGTAGGTTTGTTAATTTTTGTGGCAGCGCATTGAAGGCATTGTACATCCTAAGCTATTGCAGCTCCTGGTCCGGAACTTAGATGGGGTGGACGGTACCTTTTAGTACAATACAACAGCGTCCAGTTCCGGCATTTGTAAAACACTCAATGCCGAAATTAGGTACTAGCCTATCCAGAAATTTCCATATATAGATTATTACATATCTGTCGCGCCTTCGCTCCAAGAAGTAAAGTCATAGTCTTTTCAGCCTCCTCTGCTTCACCGTTACAATCTTTTTAGTATAGTGATGTTGAACCGCTTCAAGCTTCGTTAATAGTTTGGCACTATGCGATGACCATAGCTGAGAGCAGTAGACAAGACGGCTGAGTATGTATGTAACTAAGTACGTATGAATGTCTGCAACAGTATAGTGTTCATATACTTATATATAAAAAGGTATATATACATATACATATATATTTATATATATATACACGCCTATGTGTGGGTGTATAGTTGTGTTTGCGTGCGGTCGGCCGTGTATGTTGTGTCTCTGTATGTGAGTGACTGAGTGAGTTTGTTCATAACATGTTAAACCCTCTTCAAACCAGTGTCTTTCGATAGAAGCAAGCAAAACCCCTTCAGGACGATAAATATGGTATTTGCTGCTCAAACGTTATATTTTGTGTATTTTATCACAAGTCTTTGCATTTGTCGTTTACTGTTCACAGAGACATATGTTGTCATTACTCCGAATACCTAAGGATCCATTGAGTATTCTTGTTGGATATGTATTCCTTAGCAGCAAACTTATAGGATTGATTTATATTCTACTTGTACCAGTAATAGCTAATTTATTTATATATATATATATATATATATAATTATATATATATATATATATACATATATACATATATACATATATACATATATACATATATATATATATTATATTTATATATATATATATATATATTATATATATACATATATACATATATACATATATTATATATATACATATATGCATATATATATGTGCTTATATACATATGCATATATATGTAAATATATATATTCATATGTATGAATATATACAATCGTATAATTTTCTTCATACGTATATATGCCTGTTTGTGTGTTTACGTGCGTGCGTGTGTGTGTGTCTGTGAGGTTCTGTGTGTATATAAGCATCTAAATATGTATATACAGACATATATGTAAATATATATATATATATAGTGTGCATATCTTTATATACGTAAAGATATGTGTGTGTGTGTATGTATGTATGTATGTATTATGTATGTACAATTGCATATGCATATATGAACGTGCGTATGGATATGCGCCTGAACCTATATGTGTGCGTGTGCGTGTGTACTGTGTTGGTGTCAGTGAGGATACCTACGTAGCTGGGAGTCTCTCCTGCCATTGATGCTGTACAATGAAATGTAGAAATTGCCACAGGACAACCATATAAGTCTCTACTTGGAAATGCTACTTCATATCAAGTGCCTTCTTGTATTGTTTAGCAATAAAGAATTGTGTAAGGGTTAGGGTTGAGTGTGTGTGTGTGTGAGTGTTCGTGCGTGTACTTATATGTGCATGTGTGTGCGTGTTTGTACGTGTGTGTGTGATTAGAACATATGAAGTTAGATGTATTTTTGAACACAAGCACAT
>NC_069002.1:14185430-14192447 GCF_001194135.2 Octopus bimaculoides | reverse complement strand
TATATATATATATATATATATATATATATATGTGCGTGTACGTAAATGTATATTAATATAGAAATGGAGAGAAAAAGAGCGGGAAAGAGATGTATATATGTGTATGGACACCTTTAAGTATTTCTATACACAGTGAAATGACAGATTTTCATTAAAGTAGGAATCAGTTTGTCAATTTTAAGATACGTCACCACCAAAGATAGTTGCATACAAAACCCTAAGAAATTGACGCGCCATATCCTATCCTCGCTTCTTTCCTCATTTCGCTACACGAACTTTGTTTTGCTTCCCATTATGCTTCGCAATATATCCTTTATTCCTCAGAAAAATAACACCTTCCAGCACATCCTTTTTTTCCTCCCTTGCACCGAAGTTCAATGAGAATCTAAGCGGACATCATCATATGTCATCATTGTGCATATAGATGTGGTCTGGATTTGATCTCGATGATGTTAATTTACACTCAGTACCGATACTTTCTTACTCCCAAGGCTAGTGACAAACGTTCTCTTTCTGCTCCCATCCTGGATTATTGAAATTCATTTTCTAATAAAGGCAACCATATCGATCTTACTGAATTTCTGATTGGGTATTCAGCAAGCACTAAATGTAACTTATCTTAGTTTACTTGTAGTTCTCTATTAATTCGACAATCCATTCCATAACGCTGTACATATCCTTTTCTCCAACCATTACTGACTTAAATGTTTTTCCTCTCAATGCAGTTTAGTCAATTCTTACCTTTATTCCAACCATTTCTAGACACTCCGTTTTACTTCCACGTGACTATCTATAAATGAATCGCAGGTTATAATGCAGTGTTCTCGTCATTCTGGAGTAGATTTTTCTTTGATGAAAAATTTGCGATCTGTAGTTTTAATTTGGCATATAGTTCAGATGTTATAAGTTCCCCACATCCTCTAAATATTTTTCTTAAACACTCTATTACATAAGAGTAGAGACAAACGTGGTGGAGCATAGTTTGATAACTTTGTGCTACTGACTGGCTTGGAATATTTTACGGTTGCCGATATTTGTCATTTAGAGATCTATTTTTCAAGGGATCAGTTCCTTTTTATGAACAGATTATGCTTGTTTTTGCCTCATGAATTGATACATTAAGACTGTGTGATATTCATAGTTTATAAAATAAATGAAGCTAAAGCAACATTTATAAGAAGGTAAAAGATCTTCACCTTAAAAGATATAACACTGCAACTAACATTGAGGCTATTAAACTGTTATATAATGTCAAATGTCCTCTACAGGACAGAAATTTGGTCACTGTACTGAGCGATGGGGAAATAGATAGAAGCCTTTGGAATCTAGATCCTGACAGATTAGGCAGGATAAGCTGGACATATAGGGTAACACATACTGCAGTTTAAGAAAAGCTTAAAGGCTTAAAACAGCCATTCTTGAGAATAGTCTACAAAGCTTTCATATTTAAGACATACAGTGCAGCACAAGTTTCTGCTCAAGACTGTCCTGATAGCAAGTGCAAAGAGGAAGACAGCATAAGGATGTAAAGGCGTTTCTGAACTGATGGCATTAAAAAACGGACTGAAAACAAGAGCTGCCTAGTTGATTGTATACAAGTAAACCAACACAGAGGGAAGTGAAATGTCTTGCCAAGCCAACTTCTAGACACGAAGAAAACACCTGGCTGATGGCTGATGGATGATGATGAAAAGGAGCCTCACGGAGGTAAGCTTCCGATTTACATTTGACACAGCATATACACATTTATTAACTGGCATTCCCATAACTGCTAGCGAACCATAGTGGTAAGTTAGAAAATATTCAAAGAACCAATACAGATATAGCTTGATGATGAATCAATCAATATACCTAGTGCTGATAGCAGTTCAATAATGGTGAGGTTGCAGCAAAATGAATTGAATCGATCTAAAAATAAATTCTTAATTGTAATAGATAAATGAGTTATAATAATCATCGTATGCACAAGGGTTCCATGAATGGTACCGGAACCCTTGTATATACGTTGATTATAATTACTCATTTATTTATTACACTTAAGAATTTATTTTTAGATCATTTCAATTCATTCTCCTGCAACTTCGTCAATATTGAACTGATTGGTGTTCAAGAGAATGTCTGCCAAAAATAAGGAAATTAAAAGTTTGTTCTGAGAGTAGTCTGATGATAAGTAATAGTGTGATCTCAAGATGAGAGTAAAAGACCTTCGCTACTATGTACATTTAAAAATATTTTTGCTATGTTTACAGACTTAAATGTTTTTTTGAATTATATAGTTTATTTCGTAAGATATGAGCGGTTTCCATAAGCACTATTATTTAAATTTCTCACATTTTTTAATTTCCTGGAATTTGAGACAGATAACAATCAGCCCCTTTTGCTATTATTTCTATGGCACCTATAACCACAGGTATTCTTCTAGTTTCCACATTTTGCCAATTTATATTTTAAGATCTTTATACTTGTTCAGTTTTTGGTAAGTCTTGAAAGATACATTTATGTTGATTGGGACAGTCACATCGTCGATTAGGCATGAATTTCATCTGAAATCCTTCAGTATAATGTCTGGACTATTTACATATATCTTTCTGACAATTTGAACAGAAAAATTTCATAGGAGTGAGATATGATCCCTTTCAAGCACTGGAGGTGATTTGTGTTCTCACCAGTTTTTATCATCGTACAGTACCAGATCCTTGCAAATTACCCAGTAAATATTCTGTGTCACTCTGAGGACGCAACAAGGTTGCACATGGAGACAATATGGTCGATGATTTCAATCTGTTATTTACATACACGACATGTTGGGCTTGCTATTTCTGTTGTTGTTTCTTTTTGCATATTTATCTGTTTGCGATGCAAATTTTCCTCCACATAGAAATCGCCATTATCTTGTTTTTCACCATTTTTTTCTCACCGTGCAACACTGAATAGTATTATGCTGCTTCCTTCAACGAAATTTACCATTATTTTCTCCTGTCACCAAACTATTGAACAATTATGCTATATCACTTAATATTTTCTTCAACATTTACGCATTGTTTTTTCTTTTATTTTATTTTTGCTTCTATTGGTTTGTTCTTAGTTCTTTATTTTAATTGAAAAAGTCATCAATACAACATAACGCCATTGATTTAATTCTTCTCCACCCACCTCCGACATCATCTTTCATATTCAACACCCAACATTGGGTTCCAACCGCGAAAATTGGAATTGCTAGTAATTATTTTGAAAACCGTTTTTTTTTTCTTCTTCGTTGTGTGTGTATTATCTGTTTTGTTTGTTGTTATTTTTGTTTGTTTATCGAGATATCGATCTGTCATTGCTCTAAATAGCAGTTATTATTATCACTGTATTACTATTGTCTGCAGCAACTGTCTTTTTTTTTCTTCTTTCTGATTTCTTTTCTGTCAACGTAAGCTTTTGTGATGTGATGTCTCTCTAAGTAGAAACACCCGACGGCACTTTTAATTTCAATTGCCTTCACCACTAATAATTAAAATGACTTCTTTATGACCTTGTTTAGTTTCCCTATTATAATCTTCAACAAAACTTCCTTTGCGTGGACATTTATACACAATACACGCTGCTCTCTTCGTTTTCAAGGCCTCCAAGGCAATTCCATTTCTATTCCACATGCCTCCACCTAGTCCTATTCTTACCTTTATTAATATTAGGTCTTTTGTGAATGTTATCTGTTAGTGGCTGTCAGTTTATCCAGGGCGAATTATATTCTACTTAAGGCGTAGAAACTAAATCAATCGAAGTCATCATAATATTGATCACTCCTGTATATCCTTCCAAAGGATATACCTAGATACAGCTACGGAAAAAAATGAAGATGAAGCTCGCAGGAAATGTACGAAAGAGCATTGAATCTATATGGAACGAATCAAAATATTTTGATTACTGGAAGTGACCTAACTATGGACACAAAAAGTAAATTGGAGAAATGATGAAGAATTACTTTTCTGTGAATATGGAATTGGAAGAAAGCTGAGTTGCCTGACGACTGATTTTATAATGCTTCACTTCAATATATATATATATATATATATATATATATATATATATATATATATACATATATGTGGATGCATGTGTGTATGCTTGATTGCTTAACCGTGAGTATGACATGGTAGCTAGCACAAGGCTGTCACTGTTGTTTTTAGGTGCTTATGTATATGGAAGCATCCATAAACAGACTCTTCGTTTTCTTCTCCTTGACCCAGCATAATACTGAGAATGTAAGGGATGATATAATAAATTTCTTTCGACCTCTGAACTTGGTTGATATTTTAATTTACCGATCAAACCCTCGGAAGGATAAAAGTCAGAAACTACGTTTCTCTCGGAATTTTGATCACAGAAGTAAAATGTCATAATTAAATACTACGAAGCATTTTGTCTGACACACTAACGATTTTGTTAATCCGCATTCACATTTAGTAAAATACTTGTCTATCAGGTTAATAGCGTGAGCTTTCGAATATACAAGTTCAGTAATAAGTGAATAACTATGTCTCATGTTTATGAATCAATCATTGCGCTATTAATGTATGTTTTTTAAATGTATAAATTAACCGAGAGTAAACTAAGATAAACGTTTGCTAATCTATCATCAAACTGAAGGCCAGGGATTTGCGTTCTGTCATTAACACTTCATTTAGATTGAGCAATTGGCGATTAACTGCAGCGGTGGCTCCCTAGAAATGATTACTTTTCCGATGGCTTGCACAGTCCGAGATTAAATTTTATAGTGGTGGGAATAACTTATTTTATGGACCTCGAAAGGATGAAATGCAAAGTCGACCCCTGCAGCATTTGTACTCCGAACGTAAAGTCGCAAAAAATGCCGCTGAGCATTTTTCCGGCACGGTAACGATTCTGCCAGTGCGCTGCCTTAACTGTACCATATGCTACAGAAACTTTTGGAAGTCAAGCTGAGTACCTATAGGTATGTGTTAACTCGAAGCTATAGAATATAGCCCAAGGTGCCTACATTGGGATCGAACCCAGTAGTTCATGGTTGTGAAACAAATTTCTTAAGCATCCAACCATACTTCTTCTATATAGATAGAGGAAATTAGATCTATTTCTCAAACTAACAAATATTGGGATAGGAAAACGTGACTACGAAAGGAGCGGTAGCACTGTAAAATTAACGACTGATTCGTTGATATTCAGTGCTAAGTTTGAATCCTTCCACCGCGATAATTGATCTACGGCAGAACAATATCATATGGAGAGAAAAGTGTTTGCTTTTATTAAGTAATGAAATGAAAGACCATTGAGCTCCTGGTTACCATTTCTGCAGTCTGAAGGACTGGTGATGTTAAAAGGAGACACATCATGTAAAATATCCGACGTGAATTTAACTGACATTATTTTAATCCTTTTTATCAAAACCAATTCTTTATATTTTACCCCTAAGACTTGTATTCAATAAGAAGGAAAGCAATTGTGGACTTTTATTTATTTCACTCCTTTAGAGTTATGTCTTAGTCAAACTGTATTCAATATTATATCCCAGCAAAAGGCAATGGGCTGACTGAATTATTTGCATGCCACAACAAAATGCTTAGCAGCGTTTCATTAAGTTCTTTTTGTCCTGAGGTCAATTTCCGCCAAGCTGGACTTCGCTTTTCATTTTTTTCTGGAACGAGAAAATAAATACAAGTGGAGCACTGAAGCCGATGGAATCGATTGATGCCCTCCCTCAAAATTTCAAGAATATCATATTTCTCACAAACAGGGTGACAGGATAAAGACCTATGGCCATTTCTGTGAGTTAGAGTCTATTAATTACATGATATTACATAATTACAGTCAGAAACGCTGAAATAATTAGATAATTACAATTAGAAACGCTTTATATAATGACATCGAATATGGCTTTGCTCTTGTGAGCAGCGACGAAAGACACCTTTTGACCAAAAATGCAAGGTAATGGTTACAGAATGAAATAATAATACCTTACAGTAGAGAGCATTCTATGCGGCTTTATTCTGTGCCAAAGTAAGAATAGAAGAAGCTTTTACCGCATTGTTTAACATTCAATGACGGTTTAAGAGTCTTCGAAATGTAACTGATTTGAAACTATAAAAAAGGGTTAAAGTTCATACTAGCAACTACTTTGTGTTCTTTAGAAGATGGCTTCTTTCTCTCTCTCTCTCTCTCTCTCTCTCTCTCTCTCTCTCTCTCTCTCTCTCTCTCTCTCTCTCTCTCTCTCTCTCTCTCTTTATCTTGGTATCTTAGCTCATGCTTCCGGTCATATCAAATATAAAGAGATGTGCTTAAATAATAATTATGACTAGAAATTCTATTGTCATTTTAATTTTCGTCTCTACTTTTTGCTAATGAAGATTATTATTATTATTATTACTGTTGTTGCCTTTGTTGTTGTCGTCCTTGTTGCTGTTGATGATGTTGGTGTTGTTACAGCAATGGGCTGAGAGAATCATTAGTACGCCGGACAAAATGCTTAGCGGGATATCTTCCGGCTCTTTACGCCGAGACAAACTTTGACTTCTATTCATTTCGTGGTCGATTAAATAAGCAACAGTTAAGCACTGGGGCTGATGTAAACGACTTACCCTTTCGCACTATAATTGCTGGCCTTGTGCCAAAATTAGAAATAATCACTATTATTATTATTGTTCAGTAGTTTTATTTTTATAACGTGCTTTCACTTCACTACCGAGCGCAGCTCTATGCGCCTTGGGTATGTGCTGTGGTTTGCTGTGGTGCTCTTATGTTTACTGTATTGAAAGTGTTTTGCGTAGAATGTGTGCAGTACCCAGTAGTGTAATTTTCTGTATGTTATATATATTTGTAAGTCCTGATATTTTTGTTATGTATTTGTCTGAATATTTTTTTATTATACCTAAGGCACCTACTATGATAGGAATTGTTTCTGTTTTTAGATTCCACATTCGAGTTATCTCTATTTCCAGGTCTTTGTATTTTGAAAGTTTTTCCATTTCTTTTAGAGAAACGTTGTCATCTGCTGGTATT
>NC_069002.1:14182263-14184456 GCF_001194135.2 Octopus bimaculoides | reverse complement strand
GTGGTGCTCTTATGTTTACTGTATTGAAAGTGTTTTGGGTAGAATGTGTGCAGTACCCAGTAGTGCAATTTTCTGTATGTTATATATATTTGTAAGTCCTGGTGTCTTTGTTATGTATTATTATTATTATTATTATTATTATTATTATTATTATTATTATTATTATTATTATTATTATTATTAACATCCAAATTGTTGTTACTGTTGCTGGTCCTGGTAATATTGTTGTCGCTGATGTCGCTGTGTTATCGCTATCCCTGTTGCTAAATTCTTTGTTGATTTTCTTGTCTTTGTTGAGGCTGCTGTTGTTACCATTGTTGTTAATCTCTCGACAATTCGCCACATGGTTTCAGCATTTCTGTTGGTTGTCCTTTTAAGTATGTTTTATTGTACTGTTATTAAGGAAGAGATAGTTACAATTGGTTCATTGGGTTACCCAGGGTTTCGCGGTCATAACCCAATGAACCGTCCATAACGATTATTTTGTAAATATTCTACTGCTTTGTAACTAAGAGATACTAGCAATATATATATATATATATATATATATATATATATATATATATACGACGTGGTATCGAAACGTTCCAGGAATGGTTTTGTAGCGCGCTAACAGATGGCAGCACACGGATGCTGGCGCAATGACAGCTAGTAGTGACCTTTATGTGGCAGCGTGGCGAGTGACTTCGCTGTTTTACTACGCAAATTATGAAGTTCGTATTTTTGTTACCACGTGTACGCTGCAGTCTGCGATTTTGTCATGGACAGGAAGTTGGAACAAAGCGCCAACGTGAAACTTTGCGTTAAACTTGAGAAATCTGCTACAGAGGCACTGAGCTTGCATCGGCAAGCTTACAGCGATGAGGTAATGGGTCACACTCAATGTTTTGAGTGACACGGGCGCTTTAAAAGCGGAAGAACGTCCTGATAAGACGATGAGCGATCTGGAAGACCTGTCACTAGAGTCACTCGCGGGAATGTGGAGAAAATTCATCAGGTGGAGCATAAGGATCGTTGGCGGACAAACAACGATATTGCTGAAGTTGTTGGTCTGTCGTATGGATCTGTGGAAGCAATCCTAACATCTGAATTGAACATGTAGCTTGTCTCTGCCAAGTCTGTTTTCTGATTGCTGACCACTGAGCAGAAACATCGTGTTGGAGTCTGAGAGAGGATGTTTGGCGAAAGCAACCGAATCTGTGGAGCGCGAAGAATTGGATTCTTCAGACAACAATGCACTGGTGAAATTTGAACCAGGATCCAGAAGCGTAGGGTGATTAACTGGAATTTTATGTGGAAATTTTCATGGAGAACATTTTCCAAACAATCTTACTGAAGACAGAGTGAAACTGAAGTAGCGTGAGATTTCTATTTTACGGATAAGTTGTCATAAAATTGAAATCTATGGAAGAACGTAACTGAAAAACTAGTTGAAAGGGAGACACTTGGGTAATAAAATAAAAATAAAGTAAAGCTGTCAGAGAAACGGAATCAGCACTATTATAATATAAATGGATTATACTTTTACAGAATATGTTGCGTTAGAGACAGAAGTAAAATAACAATTAAATACATTGATGCAAGTATTAAAGCAAAGCGAAACCAGAATAGCAGTACTAATTAAAAGTCTACTACTATCACAGATATATTAAATTGGTAATTAGCCTCTATTTTTAACTCTTCACGTTTTACTAATGCTAAATCCTTTTATACTGTGGTAGATATAGGAATTAAACTTTATTCTACGATGGCTAAATTTTACTTTATTTTATTATTTAGCATCCTCTAAGTCATTTAATTTTACACTTATTTTCTTACTTGAATTTCTATTTTATAATAACTTATCCAAAATATTGATTTATAACGCTACTTGCATTTCCTCCTGCTTTCAATTAGATTCCTAATAAAATTATTCTCAACAGCCATTAATGACATCACAGGTCTTGTTCAGAACAAACTTCTTCAGAACCAACTGCTTTCTTTAACTCTCACATTATGTCTTTTCTTTTCTTTTTTTTTTCTTTTTTTATTTTTTCTTACTTCAGTAATTTTATCACGTAGAAAGAGGCTTAATATTTCTTACATTTTTAAAGCTTAATGAGCGGCTTTTAGCGTAACTTTGAAGTTGCCGTCATTCTTTTGTGTCTAGATGTGTGTGTGTGTGTGTGTGTGTGTGTGTGTGTGTGTGTGTGT
>NC_069002.1:14180797-14181833 GCF_001194135.2 Octopus bimaculoides | reverse complement strand
TATATATATATATATATATAGATTTAAATAATAAGGGTGAAAAATTGAATATTAATTTGATTAATATCAATTTAAAACCAATGGCCTAGCATATTGAAAAATCTGAAGATTCAGAAAAATTATATTATATACATAAAAGAGGGGTGTTTGCTGAATTTTCTTGAGAACAATCTTTTCTTAGTGGTCAGACCATATGTGGTCAACTTCTAGCTAAATGTATGCCCACATAGTGGTCATCCCGCTTATATATATATATATATATATAGTTATGGTGTATTCTGTTAAGAGCGTAGCAGAGCACAGTACAAAGCTTATCCACCTTCAGATTTCCCCCTGTGCTATCCAGTAGTAGTATTATACGTACTTTTAGGCTTGCGTTTGGGCATCTGTTGTGTGTGAATACATTCATACATACATACACGTGATGATTGCCTCATCTTCTTATATGATAGCCGTCTTACATTGCATCTGTTTGCTCTGAGTTACTTTCATCCCCGCATGTGCGCGGATATGATATTTTTATGCGATGCATCCATCACCATAGCAATTTACAAAATTCGAATCATATCAAGAAACGAAATTATAGTGAGACATTTGCACATCAATGGATTTAAGTGGCAAAATCTTGTACGACATTTTGGCAGTCTTTCGGTCATCGTAGAACGTTCCAGTGACAAGCATAGCAGGACGACCGGGAGTATTTTGACTGCAAAATTTATGTCAGTGTATCTTTTTTCTAAAAGAGTGACCTTCTCTGTGGCTTTGACATATACATGCACACACACACACATACATACATACATACATACATACATGCATACATACATACATACGTGCATTCGTAATATGCACACACAATAAATGATTGTTAGTAAAACCAGACTTGGACGGTGATTAAATGTCTATATTTTAAAACAAATCGAAAATAGAATCACGTGTGTGTGTTTGTGTGTGAGTGTACGTGCGCGCGTGTGTGTGTGTGTGTGTGTGTGTGTGTGTGTGTGTGTGTGTGTGTGTGTGTGTGTGTGTGTGTGTG
>NC_069002.1:14176780-14177882 GCF_001194135.2 Octopus bimaculoides | reverse complement strand
ATATATATATATATATATATATATATACGTCTCTTGGAGACCCAAACATTAGGCTGTAGTTTATCTTCGTCACATCCCTAAGCAAGAGGAAATACAAGAAGATTAGCTCCGCATATGGATGTCAATCCATTAGTACTGATCCTCAGCTGCGCTTCTACGTTCTTCTTACTGGATGTACTGTATGGAACACAATGCACAACCCGTCCGAAAATGAAACCCAAAGCCTAACGATCCTGAGTTCAACATAGGCTACGCAATTTCCCACAGACTAGCGCACGCTAGTCTGTGTGTGTGAGACAATATAGATACAAGTATGCATACATAAAAGTATGCATATATACAGTAATTTTTTCTGCATTTTCGTGCAGCTGAAGATTGCTCTTCATATTGCATTTAAGGTAATGCTCGCATTACTTAAATAAATTGAAATAGCATGAAACGTGCGTACTGCAATCACCTTTGAAATCCGTGTTGCTTATTTTTTTATTTTAATCACCTATCCTTTTGGGATGCGATATTCGGGTGCCTACGCATAAGTACCATATTCAAGCCTTGAATCTATATCGAAACCGTCTACATGCATACATATGTATATATACATACATTCACACATACATACATATTTTTTTTATTATGGAGTGGTGCTGTTAAATGTGCCAAAACCATGAGCATATCTGTACCGCTGGCTGAAGATGAGAAGTTCCACATTTACATTCAGTGTGTTTTCGTAGCTGCCCAAATAGATTTGTTCGCAGTTCTACATTTAACTCTATCGATTTTATTGTCTTTCATTGACTGGATTTTTCTTCCTTTATTAAGGAACACTTGTGATGTATGGTTGTTTTGTTTGAAGATGTTTAATGTGAGACATTATTGCTTTAATAACAGATGTGAGACATATAAAGAAATGCGTGGAACCATCCTTATATAGGTGCGTGTGAGTGTACAGATATGCATACATGTTCAAACACACGTAAACATATTGTAAAATATAGGAGAAATTTAAAGTAAAGTATTGAATGACGTACAAAAGATCGGAAATGTTATTTTTTTATGTAGTTCATGTCACTCATAAAACTAGTCACGTTTCGATTTCTAGCGC
>NC_069002.1:14174336-14176770 GCF_001194135.2 Octopus bimaculoides | reverse complement strand
TGTATATTGTATATATATATATATATATATATATATATGTGTGTGTGTGTATGTATATATATATGTATATATGTGTGTGTGTATATGTATGTATATATAAATAAATATAGTCGTAGGAGGGGCTGTGTGGTAAGTAGCTTGCCTACCAACCACATGGTTCAGGGTTCAGTCCCATTGCGTGGCACCTTGGCCAAGTGTCTTCTACTATAGCCTCGGGCCGACCAAAGCCTTGTGAGTGGATTTGGTAGACGGAAACTGAAAGAAGATCGTCGTATATATGCATATGCATATGTATGTGTGTGTATATGTTGGTGTGTCTGTGTTTGTTTTCCCAGCATCGCTTAACAACCGATGCTGGTGTGTTTACGTCCCCGTAACTTATCGGTTCGTCAAAATGGACCGATAAAATAATAGAATAAGTACTAGGCTTACAAAGGATAAGTCCTGGGGATGATGTAATTGCAGTAACTATTTGACAGCCATGAATGGGTTCCCCTGCTTGTGTGACATAGTGCAGAGTCCTGTTGTCAGACATAGGATCTTCCAACAGCCACCTTCTTGACCTACCTCCAGCTACTTAATGCAGGCCTCCGTGTTGAGTGTGAGGTCGTGTGGGAAGATGAATGGAGGCATAACGTCGCCATCACGAGTGATCACTCCAAACACCATGATGTTGACTGGATGTTTGATTTTTATCATTCTCGGTACATCTCCCCAGAGTGACAGCTGCGCGAATGAGAAGCAATACAGAATGTCGTTTCCAAGTTTCTGGCAGACTGAATTGCGACATGGTGCTGTTTTTCTCACAGACAGTGCCCAACTGACCCTACTATACTGCGTAGCCGACAAAACCAAAAACAAACAATGCACATCCGCGAAACTAAAAATATAAAATGGTGGCAATTTACTTTCCGCACCCTCTGAGGGTGTCTGTATGAATATGCGTTTGTGTGAGGGTGCTAGATAGAGGGGGTGATAATTTCTCTAAGACCAATGATTGTAATCACATGACTTTCTGTATTGGATTACAAAAAAAAAATTGGTGGTATTCTCGTATGTAATAGCTAACATATAGTAACACTTACTTCCAACATTAATTTCACTCTGTAAAGATGTCCAACAACCAGCAGATGGGTATTTATCTCGACTTCTAAATTTTCCACTTCTATGAAATTAAGTTAAAAACTCTAAAGGTGACACCAATGAAAGTCAATCGCTCCGACAGGAGAGAAATGTCTGGAGAGTAAAAATAATCGATATTCAAGTACTTCAGAATCTCTGGCAGCAAACAAGTTAAATTCTTTCAATTGCTAACAATAGATTCTTTATTGAGTTTAACACATCTTTTACAAAACATTTTCTAATTTATATTTCTCATTCGCTTCCCGTTTCTTTCGATGTTAGCATTGTCTTCAAAACTTTCTTTCGTTGATTGTTAAAAATAGATACCTGTTATGAACTGGAGGGCCAATTACGTGTCTCAGGCCTATGTCTGAAATCATCATCATCACTATCAAATTTATTACATTTATTATTATTATTATTATTATTATTATTATTGCTTGGCTCAGGTTCGATCCCATTCCTGGTAAGAATTATGTAGATAGCTAGTTACTACCTGTAACCCTAGGCATCCACAAGTTTTCAGCAGTCTTTCAAGTGCTTAGAACCTTCCTGATAATCCTTGCTGTCCGTAAAAGACAAACTTTCTGTAGGAATTCTACCGGGGCATTCTATTCCAATCTCCTTCAATCATTTGTCTATGTCTTTACTTACTGTTCCAAACACACCAAGTATTATAGCCACAACCTTTACTGTTCGCATGCTTGAAATTCTTCCAATTTCAAACTTTAAGGGATTGTATCTTTTTGTTGTTGTCTTAATTTTTCTTCCTCTTTCCTTACAATTCTGGAATCAAACGGGCATGATGGGTTGATAAGTAAGTTCGCTTTTCCTTATCTACAATTGTTATGTCTGGTGTATTATTTTCTAATTTCTTGTCCATTTGGATTGGAAAGTCCCACAAAATCTTACACTTCTCCGACTCCAGTACTCTTTTGACTCGATGATTGTACCATGTGTTTCCAGTTTCAAATCCCCATTTCTGGCACAGTGTATAACTTTTGCAATCTAGTCATTCCTTCATTTCTTATATTCTCTCTATACCAACTTGGGTCATTCTGCAATAATGTGTGCCACTGTCTCGTCCCAAGTTCCACAGACTACATTTTTCTGACACATGCTCCCCATATACACTTTTCCTCAAGTTGTTTGTTTTTATCACTTGATTCTGGGTTGCTACTATTAGGCTCTCTGATTCCTTTTTTAATTGCCCCTTTTTTTTAAAACCAAGCCTAAGATTTTGTTAATAATAATAATAATAATAATAATAATAATAATAATAATAATAATAATAATAATAATAATAATAATA
>NC_069002.1:14171607-14174027 GCF_001194135.2 Octopus bimaculoides | reverse complement strand
TATATATATATATATTTCGCTGGAGGTCTAGCGTACTGGTCAAACTTTTTCTCTTCTCAATTTTGTTGCTTATATCCATTTGAGGATTTCTCCCCGGCTTTAATCTGTCATTCTCGTGTTTGGCCTCAAAGCTATATTTATTTACTGTCTTTGTCTATCGTTTCAAATTACTGTTGTTTACTTTCGTACGTTCACCTTGTATTATTTTGTTTGCTCGAGCGCTAATACTCCGAAAATTTTGCGGGTGCCACCGATATACGAAGTTCCTAGTCTTATTGTTAAAGGCATGAAACTAGGTATTAGTATTTTTCGGTCGATAACTGATGAAGTATTAGGGTTCTAGTTAGTGTCTATCTTACGTGCATGTTTTGCAGTATTTAATGCACTTTTCATTTACATATATACATACATACACATATATACATACATACACGCTTACATGCATTATACATATATTTGTAGGGGTGTATATAGGCTAGTCCATCATGTGAAGTGGTGGACTGTCCAAGTATAGCAAAATAGACTGGATCATCACGTAATAGGTATCTAAAAGTAAAAATCCACAATGTGGATACCTAATGGTCAAGAGCGATCATGCTTCTGCTATATATGTGTGTGTGTATACACACATACATACGCTCACATATATATATATATACATACATGCTTACATCATACGTTATACATATGCATATGTGTGTGTGTATATGCGTATATGAGTATGTGCCTTTCATCGTTTCGGGGTCGATAAATTAAGTACCAGTTGAGTACTGGGGTTGATGTAATTGAGTTTCCCCTTCCCACAAGATTTCAGGCTTTGTGCCTATAGTAGAAAGGTGTATGTGCCTGTGTTCGAGTTTACAATGGAGTACTCAATACACAGAGCAGAGTGTGTTTATTTTGTTAGAAAATATACATACACACATACATATTTAACACGATCGAGCACACGCGGACGAGGGAGGACCTACTGTTTCGAGTAGCCCCAGGAGAAAATTTCAAATCTAAAACAAATTACAGTCGCATGAAGCAGCGTTGAATAAAATATACTCAAGTAAAGTTACACACCTGTGTGTGTTTTTGTGTTTGTGTGTGTCTGCCAGTTTCATTCAAAAGGCATTGATCACCCCGGTGTTATATAATAGCTATCACCTACCAAAGGTTCTTCAGTGGGAAGGAACCCGAGACAAAGTGGTCGCAAAGCCTGTCTCTTAAACATACAGTCCTGCATTCGCTTAAAACGTACGAATAGGTAAATATTAAGAGACTGGAATACAAAGTTGCGACCCTGAAATATACACATACACACATAATTATATTGAGGTGCCAATTGATAAGAACAAAACGTTCACCAGGTACAATCTCCCCGCACCCCATCATTTTCGATTCCTTCTTCTGACTGAGTATATTGCTGTAAAATAATCCTACTTGATAGGCTTTTTTTTTTTTGTCTCTGTTGCTCTGAGTTGATATTTCGTTCGTTTTAGTGTAATACAATGAAGGATTGGCTAACATGTTAACATTCACCAAGATGCAGCATTATTTAAACATAAAATACAAACTCCATGTCGATGGCATTATAAACATAGATCATCAGATATGGATATTATATCACAAACAACGCCCTCACATAAGGAAAAAAAAATGAAACCAAAACAATTATATAAATGCAATGATATTCTCTCTTTCCTTTCTCTTTATTTAAGCAGAACTGAACGGTAAATATATGCTCAGGACATATAAACAGAATGTTTCTTCTGCATGTTCGGGCAGATGTATGTACAAATCCAATATACAAGGAGAGTTGCAGTTAATCACGAATAAGATTTTTTACAAATATTTGATATTACGTATTACTATATCCCTAAGAACTAACACCAAGGAGACTGACATCGAAATGGTAATCATGGATTAGATTATATAAATATTTGATATTGCGCATTACTCACAATGTCTCTAAGCACTAACACCAGAGCAACTAACACCTAAATGGCAAATCGCGGATTAGATTTATATGAATATTTGATATTTCTTGCGTATTACTTACTATGGCTACGAGGAGTAGCAGTAATGGACGATGAAATATATTGGGGTCTACAACGTGATAAACGTTGTGAATGTGTGTGTTGTGTGAGTGTGTGTGTGTGACTTTGTATCAGTGTCGGTTTGTATGTGCATGTATGCATGCGTGTAAGCGTAAAGTAATATATATTGAGTGTGTTAATATGAACCTCCTTGAGACTATGCAAACTTTCATTTAATCTAGATATCCTTGGCCTGAAGAGTAGCCTACGGTATAAACCTCGCTTGGATATTTACCACTTCTGAGGTTCCGTTCTCTTTTAAACATATGTAACCTGGATCTTATCTACTCTATCCCTTAACCCTTGTACATATATATATATATATATATATATATA
>NC_069002.1:14170121-14171336 GCF_001194135.2 Octopus bimaculoides | reverse complement strand
TATATATATATATATATATATGCACATTTGTCTTTATATATATATATATATATATATATATATATGTTTCGAATTTGTTTGAATGTGTATAGAATAATATATCAGTTGAATAAAGTTAAAACATAGTCTGGTTTTTATTATGGTATTTTAACAAAATTAGTGCTTTCGTACATATTGTACTCATCAAATTTCAAATGTGTTTAACTGACAGTTGAGTTCTTGACAACTTTAGTACCTCTTAGAACGCTCCAACCAGCTGAATTTTTAGAATACCTTTCTGATCAATCCGCATGCTCTTAAAAATCACGCTTTGCCAGGCAGACCGATATTCTGTAACTTGTTTATATTTATTAATCGACATCATTAACTGGTTGTTATATTATTGCTGTTATTTCTGTTCAGAACAGGTCTGAACATGTTAATAAACCGTTTTACATTTATCTTTCTGCCAACCTCGCTTATATCATGCAGTCTGCGAAAATGAAAAATTAGAAACATTTTCTGACCACATGTCTCTATATGTTCGCTCAAAAGAATTTGGCGAACATTGGTGTTCCGGTTTTGCTGTCTGTGGACTCGTAAGCCTTCCGATAATGCATTCTCTGTCTTGCCAGTATATGGTTCCTCGCAATTTGAGCATTTAATGCATTAAATTAAATTTCTGCTTTTGCAGTTCATATCTACATTTGCGAAAATCTGTCAATTTGCGCCAATAACAAACAACCCAGCTTCATACCTTTTCCCTTCTGTCAATTCAGACACGATGAAACCTTTAGTCAACGCATTAGTAAAGAGTCATACTTTATCACAAAATATAAACCCCTTTTGAATGCGTCCACCACAAATGACACTATTACAAGGGCCTTAGATTAATGTCCACGCAAATAGTAAAAACGATATATTCATAACAGTCACTACCCAAGAATTTATTCGGAACAATTCCAATCACTATTATTACAACCACAACAGGTCACTTTTAGGTCACTTGACCATTTAAGAGGATTGCACCAACATCATACCACTATCATACCACTCCCGCATTTTCCTTCTTCTTCTTCTTCTTCTTCTTCTTCTTCTTCTTCTTCTTCTTCTTCTTCTTCTTCTTCTTCTTCTTCTTCTTCTCCACCGCCTCCTTTCTCAACTACTACTGCTGCTTAAACAATCAGAAACAAGAATTCATATCAAATATTAGGACTACTGCTACCTGCTGCTCAC
>NC_069002.1:14160227-14169931 GCF_001194135.2 Octopus bimaculoides | reverse complement strand
ATTTTAGCATTTTCTAACTTGTCTTATTTTCCTTATCTATCTATCTATCTATCTATTAGATAATTAACATAATATGGTAAAAATTCGATATTAATTAATATCAATTTAATACCAGGAAACTAGCACATTAAAAGAATCAGAAGGTTCTTGAAAAAATTTTTCGAGATCCTAAAGAGATTATAGTACTTGTGTATATAAGATTGACCAGTGACCGGTCTGTCAAAATGCTAGAAGAAGCTCACTTAAAAAATTCTCATAGATAGATAGATAGATAGATAGATAGATAGATAGATAGATAGATAGACATAAGCAGGTATGTACATGTTTGTATGGGTGTGTGATTGGGGTGTATGTCTTTATAGAAAATTCCAAATAATCCTCATATTCTGGTAATGCACCACAAAGTGTAATACTTCCATCACTTTAGAATATTTCAAGATGACGACTAAGTCGACGATGATGATGATGGTGAGGATAATGATGATGATGATTGTGATGATGACACCGACAACAAATCACCCGAGGTAATCAAATGTTTACTCATTTAGTTTTAAACTAATTAGCATCAAAGGGGAAATGCGCCATGAATTCTAAAGACACTTAATTGACATGTGAAACTTCAATAGTGAAAAATGGCGTTCGTTGTTGTTCACGTTCGTTTCTAATCTTTTTTCCAACAAATGTTTTTAACTATTCTTCGTTATTGTTATTCTTGTTGATATTGTAATTGCTTAGCCCAAGGCTGGTTCTGACAAATGTATACTATCATTAAAGATTTTTCCAGACAAGACCATCCCGAATTTTTTTCATATATAATGCCCTGTGGAACACTGCATCCAGCGTGCCTACTTTTAAGATTGTATGATCTAATTTGAAAGGATTTGACTGCTATGTCTAGCAGGTCGATCAGACACATAGAAACTCTATACTTGATCGTTGTCTTTTTGATGAAGCAGCGCATTCAAAGGTATTCTTCATTATATCTCAACCATTGCATGACTAAGCGCTAATGTATTTCGTGGACCTCGAGAGGATGGAAGACGCTGTCGATTGTTTTGAATAGGTTAATCAGAAAAAGGACAGTGGCCATAGTTGTGAACGCAGTTTAAATGCATACAACTATTTTAAACTTTTAAATCACGTATTACGTCTTTTGTATTTTCTTTGCACTTACAGACCAAATATGAAAGTGAAATATTCTAAGCTCTTGCCATCAGAATATGCACTCGACGGCTTCGCATCATAAAAGAAAAGAGGTGAAATAACATCAGTACGTGTGTTTGTTATCGACGTATTGCCCCCTCCCAGCTATATCGGTGCACTATTTCCTGCAAAAGAGATACGTCTGGACCACTAGTAACTGAAGAAAGCCACTAAGGAGGTTTGCGTTTCAGCTGAAACAAACTTAAGGTCACTTCGGTTAACAAAGGGCCTCAGGCATGTGGAAACCTTCTGCAGACGACGAGTAATTCCGTTCTCATTGACCAACCCAGACAAGGCATGCAGGATAAGAGCGGAACGCTTGTGAATCTGAGATACTTTCTGATAATAGAGAAGGATTTCTGACATTTCGATAGATTCAGAAGGAGAGCTTCCAATACCTGGGAGTAACTCATGCAGTTTCTGTAAAGGGTAAAGTACCTCCAATGTTTATTTCACCTTTTCTTTGAATACTCTGGCTATGACTCTAGCCAAGATCATCTTTGGAGTTCAGCAAGTGTAATAAGAATTTCAGCAAAAGTACTCCAGATATTTTAATTTCCTTTTTGCCTCAAGCTCTTTTACAATCTCTGTGGTGTTAGCCTTTTATTATCAAACTCGGTCATCCACGCCCTCCGATCCTACATTCGAGTTGATTTTGTATGACTCTCCTGGATTAGCAGTTTGTTACTAACCTCGGGAATCAGAGACAAAAGAGTGAACTAGTTGTTTGATGCCCCGCTCTCTTATTGATTCTGAAACCAGAGCAAACTCTAACAAACCACAAACAAACCACGACTGTGGTATCAGGCGGATCTGTGAAAAGGAATTACCACCAGTTCCGTAGATTCATCGCACGAAAAGTGAAGTATAGGTGAAAAGAATGACGTCTCTCCAGGCACCTCCACATCTTCATCCTCTGTTGCTGAGGCGTCTGTGTGTATTCTAAACATAAGAATACCCCAGGTTGCATTTTTAACTGTTTAATACATATTTGATAATGTTTCGAGAGATGGAAAGTAAGCAAAAAGAGATCGACATCAAAGAGCCGAATTTGATGTGTTACATTAATTCAATGAGCCTTTCTTCCGAGTCAAAATGCTGAGTTCAAATCCCGCCGAGGTTCACTTTGCTTTTCATCTTTTCGGGGTCGATAAAATAAGTAACAGTTCAACACTGGGGTCCATGTCATTGACTTTCCTCTCCCTCAAAATAACTGGCCCTGTGACAAACGTTGAAACCAATTTAATGCTCTCTTATATTGCTAAGGGAGAAACCATTTAAAAGTTAAGAAATTTGGTCAAAGTTACAAAGCAATCACGCTGGAACAAAATATTTTGTGCTTGTCTCTTCCTTTTATTTTGGGCGGTCTGTATATTCGAGCATCTGTGGCACTAAATAATACACACACACATATCCACCTACATACAAAATATTAATGTATCCGTGTTGCTTATTTTGATTTATATATATATATATATATATATATATATATATATATATATATATGTGTATGTATGTATGTATGTATGTATGTATGTATATAACCATGCAAAATACTGATTCTATATGCCTCAGAGTTGGAATTCACTCATAAATACAAACTTATATAAACTCTGACAACAAGATGTTTAACAAGAATACAATTTGTCTATGTATCGCTTCTCCTAATATGCAGATAACACAGATTGCCAATGGGAGAAGTTTGGTATTTGTGTAAACCTGAGGCTTGTTGCAACTCTCTGTGTTATGTAAATACCGCCAACCAGAATTTGTTTGACATGGAAAATTCACAAATTTGAGTAGCATGTGAAATAACTAATGTTGCGCTACTCATCAGATAAGATCGAATCAGAAAATTAGATTCGGTAACTTTCAAAATAAAAATATCAACACGAAATTTTAATCTCTTTGACTTTAGTAATAGTATTTGCCTTCTCCAGTGAACCGTCACTCCATAATAATGATAATAATAACTTCTAATTTTGAAAGAAAGCCAATAATTTTAAGGACAAACAGTTAGTCGGTACCATAAACTGCAATACTTAACTGCTGTTTTATTTTCATCGACTCCCGAAAGGCCGGAAAGCAAAGTTCACCTCAGCGAGATTGGAACTCAGAAAAAAAAAAGACGCACAAAATGCTGCTGTAAAGATTCTACCTGCTCACCGGCTCAAAAATCATAATAATAATAATAATAATAATAATAATAATAATAATAATAATAATAATAATAATAATAATAATAATAATAGTAATAATAATAGGAATAATAATAATAATGCTTTATTTATTAGCCACAACGGTTCGAAGGGATCCAAGGAAATTCGGAAACGTTTATTAGAGAGGATGATTTACAGAGAATGTGTGGGATGTGATGTACAATTTACACAATGACGAAGGAAGAGGTGGAACGCTATTATACAGAAGACTAATGGAGGGTTTGTGGCTTTGGTAAAAGAAAATTTACGCAGAAACAAGCTTTTAAAACGTACAATGCAAAACACTATAATGGGAAAAGGCTATAATTAAAAGGAAATAAAACATAAAACAGTTTTGGCTTACATCAGGTTAGCGGACTCGACGTCTGTGTTCGCGAACCAATCTTTGAGTTGCCTGCTTGGTCACCTAAGATACTAGTTAGTGATTCTTAATCTAGATGTAATTGAAAAACCTAAGCATTTTCAGAATAAGATTACTTTAATCACTTATTATGTTTTTGTTTGTTTTTTACCAACGACTTATCTTCTACCTGTTGCCATTATTCTAAATATAACTACTTTTCTGTGGTCTTTATTTTGGTAAATCCTTGACACCTCAGAAAAGTCATTAATTGTCTGAATTTCTAAGGACAGTGATTCTTTGTCCTTTGTCCTCTCCATTTACTTCATTATTTTCCTGAGAAAAGGCTATAAAATTCTTCCTCGTCTCCTGTCTCCCTTTCGTGATGGCTTTTCTTTGTTGTTAGATCTTTTCTTCTTTCCTTAGTGTTTCTTTTGACAATTTCTATGTTTTCCTCTCTTTCTCGTGATACAACGTTGGAATGGTGGAACCTCTGGTTGCTACTGTTAGGGAATGAGGAATTTGCTCATTTGCTTCTAATACATGTCATGAATTATTTTTTCTTACCATTCTCAGAGTTTGGGATGATGAAGACCTTGAAACTTAGGATTGTTGCTCTTTTTCTGGTCACAGTTGGTCATCATTACTTTCGTTTTTCCATTAATATTATTTTTTTTTTTTGTCTTTTCCTAGTCTTACTAGTTCTTCAAAGCAAGAGACTGGGGTGATTCTAACAAGGACAAATGTAGCAGCAGAACAATAAGATGCTACTACTGGAACTGAGGTGGAGTGCAAGCCTTCTTACCTACGAATTCCGTTGGTTTATAGTCGCTTTCCTTTTCATCGTCTCGTAAGCTTAAGCAGAACGCGATCACTAATGTCATTTCCAGAGACATTACTTGCAGCTTCTTGACAGCAGCGACTTCTGTGCCCGGTTGATGTCGTTGTTGTGGTTCTCTTTACATCCCTGCTTCTCCAAATTACGACCAATTCCAAGAAAATAACCCACAAATCTCTTACTTTCACGCGTGTAGCAGCTGGGTATCCTGTCCTGCACAACCATATGATACAGAAATTGTTTCTCTGCTTTTCAGGACTCATTAAGACTTGACCATGCATGCTGGCCCCTTCAAGAGGAGAAATTACTTCACACGTCAGCCTAGGCTACTCTGGTTGTTATTTCCAGGGCACAAGGAACCCCCATAAGTTTATTGTATGAAGTATGTACCACCATTTATTCCAAAGGCAAAGATGCGGGCTCTCACTTTTTTGCTTGGATTCTGTCTATATCGAATTTGGATAGCTATTTCAGCAAAACTGTCACTATATATATTAACTTTAGGAACAACATTTAGTTTTTCGTACACGAATATTTTGTCCTTTGCGATGTCAGCTACTTCAATTTGTTGATTTTCATTTTTTTTATTTTTGTTTTTTAAGAAATAAATTTATATCAATTATAAATATTTTTATAAATGACAAACTGCAAAATCCGTGAAGTAATCCATCAGGACATAAAGTGCATAGAAAGAATGCATTTATATTCTTATATTTCCCCTCACAGCTAGGCTTTCTATCAATGAAATGTATTTCACTGACTCCTCCATTCTCGCTAATAACATCTCTCAACACTCGCTCAGTATACAAAGTCATGCGAAAATACGATTGAGCAACATTTTACTAAAATCTAATATATAAACTGTTCAAAAACAGACCACATATCTCCACATCCACAGCGACGACGACCAACATCACCACCATCACCACTCCTCCAATGTAAACAGGATAACTATTGAACTATTCCAGAATTTTCTTGCCAATAGAATATTCCAAACGAATCGCTTTTTTCATTAAGAACAAAATTGATGAATCCAAGTCTCTTACACAACCACTTCGAAAATATCAGCTTATTCCAAGATACATTGTGAAATATATTAATAATATTAATAATAATAATGTTAATGATAATAATAATAATAATAACAATAATAATAATAATAATAATAATAGCAACAACAATTATAATGATAATAATAATTTAGCTACAAATTTAGTTGCTTTTATTATTCTTTAAATAGACTTTCTGCACTTGACAGGAAGTTTTGAGTGGCAATTATTTTGAATGGAATCATAAAAAAAATGTTTGGGTGTGTTCTGAGCAACACGTCTTGAAAATGATGTTATTTATTTATTTATTTATTTATTTTATCGTTTTCTTTTTCTTCTTCAACGATTTAACATTAGTTTAGAGAGTAACATTTCCGCCATATTCTAGTGAAATCTCTTGTCCAGCCTTCAGTTTATCGATGATATTTCAACTACACGATGCTTCTTACATCAACCGGATCGTCAATGACTACAGCGTCCTAAAACTTAGATTATTTCACATGTGTATTATTTTATGCATGATTAAGTAAAAGAAAGCTGCCAAAATCTTCATCTTCGACCCAAGTCCATGTACATGTTCTGTGATCAATAACAATGGCTACTGGGAGAATTGTTTGACGTTGGTAAAGGTTAATATGTGTGTGAGTGTGTGTATGTGCGTTTGTGTTTTTACATAAGTGTATGTACGTGTGTATCTATATTAAGCGTGTGTATTTGCATATATATTTGCGTATATATACGTGTGTGTTTCTGCAGGTGTGCGCGAGTGTGTATCTGAATTATGTGCGAATATGTATATGTGTGAGTGTATTTGCATGTATGTGCGTGTGTGCATGTGTATGTATCTGTAGATTGTTCCTTCGAAGTTATGCGATAGTGAACCAATGTCGATGATGGATTTCCTTACCAAAATTACAAAGTTTTTAAAAGCTGACCATTGAGATTCAGCAGAAATAAATGTGAGGTGGAGGGGGCGTAAGATTTGCTTCGATTCCAGTTTAATAGAACATTTCCATAGACACATGATGTAATCGAAATCTCTTTTTAACTTCTCCTAATGATCTCATATTGGTCAATATTGTTGATTTTCCATCGATTCCAGAGTTTACCATTGATTGCCACGTCTTAAATTCATTCCGATGACATTATTTCGGTTATGTAAGAATCTTTCATCGAATTTTTCGAGGCAAGACAAGGAACAACTTTTTGTCTCCTTCTCTCTCTTTCTCTCTCTCTCTCTCTCTCTCTCTCTCTCTCCCTCTCTCTCTCTCTCTCTCTCTCTCTCTTCCTCAATCTCTCTCATTCACTTTCTTTCTCTGGCTCTCTCCCCATCTCGTTCCTTCTCTCCCTCTTTTTCCTCTTTCATCTTCTCTTTCCTGTCTCTCTCTTTCTCTCTCTCTTTCTCCCTAACTTGCTGTCGAGCCAAGCGGAGGCGAAGGTCTACGTTATTGTTGAACTTGCAAATAATAACAATGAAATCCCACTAAAACTCCATCATTTTGCCTTGAAATTAGGCAATGTAAACTTTGTTATACAAAATGACAGCAAAGATATGGAAAAAAGAATGGTAACGGTTGAAACACCGCTAATCATAGATTTCTTCCCCCGCCCCAATCACAGCTCGTCTGGGAATAAACAGCAAATTCTACTTCTAACATAAAAAAAAAAGAAAAGAAACAAACCCACTGTAAATCTTTCTATTAGATTTGAACTCGAAACTCTTAAACTGCTGCCGAGACACCATATTCTCTCCATTCAGTTCTTTCCACACCGGCAGGTGTCGTTGTTATTGCAAACCAATAAACGAAAAGAGGCAATATTTAATCTATTATCGTCAGTTATTTAAATTCTTACCTAACTTCACAAATTCAACCTGCTTCTCTTTTGATTTTGATAATACCCTACTTTAATATAAATGACAGCGCAAGATGTCTTCAGAGAAGTTAGTCTTCTTTTTCGTTGATTCCATTCAACCTCTGGAACTACAATGAATTTAAGCCTGTCGTTGTTGGATTCAGCTGCCAATTGTGTCACAAATACCATAAAAAGGACGGAAAATAACCGAGACGAAGATCTGGGAAACGACCACTTATATAAACCTGTCAACGTTTTCTGAGAATTCTTGGAACTTTAAATCCGCAATATACCAGTTTATATTGGATTAAGTTTTCAAGATATAAACTGTGAATTTTAACAATCAAAACAAATTGAAGTAGTAAACATTTCTGTCAAATCGGACACACAGTTTCAATTCTTACCTAGTACGTTAATTTCGTTATATTTACTTTCTATTTTATTTCTTGTTGTTGTTTTTTTACTATCGATGATATTTTTAATGTTGTTTAGAGCTTGTGTTGTTGCAATTGTTCTTCTTCTTGGCGGAGTTTGGTTCGTGTAGACCATCTGATTCCTTATTGAGAAACCCTAGAATTAAAAGTAGCAATCATCCAAACCTGTTTTCTTTTTTCACACATATAGAATCTATGACCATGATAAACAATACATTCTTCTGTTTTTACGACGGAAGTCCGAGATTTCAAGGGGATTTTGGTTGATATTTCTAGCAATCAAATCAACAATGTAATAGAGCCTCTCACTTCGATTTTGCATCCCGTGCATCTTATCAAAATATTAACTGTTGTTATTATTAATTACAACCACACGTAATCTTCGAATTGCGGAACGAATTAGCGGATTTGGTAAAACGCTGAGGACACTACTTTACGATAATTGTTCCAGTTATTTACTTTCCGTGATCAAATTCCGTCCAGATCAATATTTATTCTTTCTGAGTCGATAAATAAAGAGTAATCCAGTACTGGGGTGACTGTTTTCTTTCTCATTCTTTGGCCAGATCAGGAAATGAAGCAACTCCATTAGATTTAACTACCCAAGATACGTCATATGTGACGGCAGCAAAACTAAGATATTATCAGGAGTTACGGCAAAGAATGGCTAGTTTGAAATAATTTGTAACACACAGGAAGAAATTGCTCAACGCATGGAATAATAATTGTTTCAAATTTTAACACATCGGCAGCAATTTTAGGGTAGTGGGTAAGTCGATTACGACCTCAGTGCTCAAGTGTTACCGATTTTATCGACCTCAATGGGATGAGAGGTAAAAATCCCCCTCAGCGGAATTTGAACTCAGAGTGTAAAGAGCTACAAGAAAATGCTAAATAATAACAATAATGATAGCTGTGACATAATGGGTAACATTGCCAATGTAAAAGTATTAAACATTTAATAAATAAAATACAGTTTGAAACAGAAAAATAGAATCCGGTATATTCGTACGACCCGAACCGCGTATCATTTTTCATATTATTTTTAAGTCATTGCATGTGGACAGTCATTGCATGTGGTCATGCTAGGACACACCCTTCAAGTGTATTGTTGACGCCCAGGAGATTATTTGGTATTCATTTTAGGGTTTTCATATAATACGAAGCGTAAAGTCTGCATTGACGTAAGGGTAGAGAAATCAATAGGAATTGAATAGTGCAGTGTATCTCTGCTCGAATGTACCAGTCCTCACCTAACATGCATACACATTCCATGTATGAAATTCCACTAACAAAGGAACTGGTTAAACCGTCGCTTTAGTAAATAAAATTTCCAAAAATAGGGTATAGTGTACTTGGATCGAACCCAGTTGCGAAGTGAAATATTTGGAACTACACAGCCATGCCTAACTGTTGAAAGCCTAACATCTTCCTTGGCGGCCCATGCATTACATAACAGCAGATAAATGAACTGACAATCAGTCCTTACACTGCCGTTATGTAACATAAGGAAACGAATGAGTAATATGTCTAAATATAGACACTGCGTAAATACAGATAAACCAACTGAACTAGTGGGCGTGACTTTAGGATTATATTACGTAAGTTTGGGTTCTCCGGGCATTTAGACTCATCTTTTTTCTGTCTATTCAATCGATGATTTATGTACGCATTATGTATGTATATATACGCATAGGCACACACATACATATATACCTATACCTCTACATGCACATACATATATATATATATATATATATATATATA
>NC_069002.1:14156833-14160050 GCF_001194135.2 Octopus bimaculoides | reverse complement strand
CAAAAAAACAATAACAAAAAAGCAACAAGGTGAGGACGTGATATGGATAGTGTTATTGGACGCTCAGGAAAGGAAAAAATATATATATATATACATATATATATCTACATATATATGTCTATATATATACATATATACATATATATATATATATATATATATATATATATATACATATATAAATATACATATAAATATATACATATATATACATATATATATATATATATACATATATACACGCACATATATACGTATGTATGTATGTATGTATGTATGTATGCATGCTTGCATGTATGTATGTATGTATGTAAGTATGTATGTATGTATGTATCTATGTATGTATGTATATTCTACCCTCATCAAATTATTTTTTTGCCTGTGTGATATGGTATATAAGAACGATAATAATGGCGGCGGTGAAAATAAAATAAATTACATGAATTAAAATAGAACGAAGGAATTATATATACATGTATATATACATATACAAACATACACGCATACATAAATACATACATGCACACACATATATATATATATACATATATGTATATGTACCTATAAAAATATATATATATATATATATATATATATATACAAATATGCAGACAGAGAGACAGACAGATAGCTCGATAGATAGATAGATAGATAGATAGATAGATAGATAAATAGATAGATAGATATTAGTAAATGCAAAGAATGAAAGAGGTAGTCGAGTACTACTGATGTTTCAAAAGCACATTAAATGCATCTTACATAACATTATGAATATCACATAGGTGTCTGCTGCACATTTTTATCAGGTACTTGCAACTGATCCGTTGGAAGTCGTCTGTCACAACAAAAATAATAAAGCGGGATTGCACAAAAATATCCAGAAAGTGTGGAATGGACAGTGGAATTTGTAAAGAATGAAAGGTTTGCCTTCTCATCGATTGCCTTAGTGAGATAGATAGGGATGTGGTTTCATTTTGTTATCAACATACTCAAATTATTGTAGTGGCTACAATAGTTTATAATTTCATTAATGTATACATATAGCGCTAATGATGGCGCACCGAAAGCTGAGATACTCATTGCTTAGCAGACATGTGCATGTGTGTGCGAGTGTTTGTGTGTGTGTCCCATAAATTATTTAAATGGTAACACAAAAATATATTAAGCGGATTCGGTTACATATTGGGTGCTCACGGTATTTGTAAGCAAATTTTAGCGGCTCATAAATAGGAGAGAACTTAATAAAATTTTAGGGTACTTGGGCCAGTTTTAATTTTCTGCTCTCTCTCTTTCAGACATAACGATCACATCAACATGGCAGGTCCCAATATGGTGCAAGAAATGAGATCATACTCTGTGCTTGTGGTTCATATCACAAGCGATAGGATCTTGAAAATCATCGGCTTGTTCAATATGATCAGGTTGTGCGTGTTAGGCTTCCGGAAAAGTCGCAGACTTCCGTGACCATAAGAAAGAAATAACCACTGCAGTATAATATCGTAAGAAGGGCAAAGTTCGTTCAGAAGATCCAGAACTCCATCAATTACAATCTGTGTGGGTTGATGAATTCCATCGCCGATCAGATGAAGTTGATACGTGATTTAGAATGACATCAGTTGAGAGTCCAACGTATTGCGTAGGAGACAGTCTAGTTATGCCCCAGTAGAACCATGGGATGTTGAGCTCCTCAAATATCAACACAGAGCTCTCATTATCTGAAGCGTCTGTGGCATCGATTGAAGATGAGAGACCGACCGGTCAGTTAACTTTGCATAAACACGTAGGAAGCTGCTCTTTGGCACTTGTTTGACAGCATGGACAAGACAAGCATTCGCTCCTGCTGCTGCATCGAGACCATCAACTGAGCTGAGAGTGGTTTTCAACTAGTTTTTCATAAGTTTTTAATTAGTTTTATGAGTGACCTATTGGTATTGCTTTCTATGTCTTTAATATCTAGCGGTGGGGTAAATAATATTGCTGCTGTTATTGTTTCTTGTTTAATGCCATGTAAGTCTGTCTCCGGCACTTATAAGGTAAAATGTATTTCATTTGTATTGGAATTTTTACTTACATGTAGAAAAAAGGTTGATTTATAAATCAATGTCAATCCGTTTCTTCATTATTTGGGGGTTCGTTTTTATACACTGTAGATTCATTCTGTTGTGTATGGCACGTAAGTCGATTGCATGGCTTATTTTTTACGTTTGTCGTTGTTTCATTTGCCAGTTCATTGGTTGTGTTTTCCTTAGTCGATCACACTATTATATAAATGTTATGCTTTGGTTTTTCTTTTCAATTCATGACAGTATTATAATAGTCGTAATAATTTTCTAATTAATGTCAAGCTTCTAAGTGCATTGATATCTAATTTCATTCGCCAATTTGGCGATTAATATGGCCTTACATGTTGACATCGTAAACATCTTCTTTCATTTTGGATGTCGATCTGTACATCACTTTCCTAGGAGCAGTTCAGTAGTTGTCATCATTCGCTTGCTGACGGCATAATCACATCTTTCTTTACTGCAGTGGATGTTTTTTTTTGTTTTTTTTTTCATCATTTATCGGTTCAGTAGTTGTCCTGCATCGATACAATATATTTCACATGTATTGACGATTCCCTTCTTCTTTCGTTGGCAAACATGCAACGCCAGAAAGAATGTATTTCGCTCGTTTCATAACTCATTCGTAGATGCATGTGTGCATCATATTCTTTTAGATAGATAGATAGATAGATAGATAGATAGATAGATAGATAGATAGATAGATACATACATACATACATACATACATACATACATACATACATATATACATATATGTGTATATGTATAGATACATGTATATGTAAATACATATACATACCTGCATAACAGTGTGTGCTAAATAAAGCAAACACATACGTACACAAACACAAACGTATAGAGATTTTAAACTTGTAAATAAAACAAAAAAAAGATAGTAAAATATATTGATATAAATAAATATTGTGTAAATACAGAGGAAAACGATTCACCTTTACCAACTAAATTGATTAGATTAAAATAAAATTTCAGCAACTTCTTATAAATTAGAGATTGGGATCTTCTATTAATAACAACGTAAATAAACATTATATGAAATGTTAGGATAAAACTGGCCCAGCCTGAGGGAACGTGTAGAAATAGCTTATGCATATATACACATATATGCATATATATATATATATACATATATA
>NC_069002.1:14152890-14156137 GCF_001194135.2 Octopus bimaculoides | reverse complement strand
TGTGTGTGTGTGTGTGTGTGTGTGTGTGTGTGTGTGTGTGTGTGTGTGTGTGTGTATGTATGTATGTATGTATGCACACATACATACAGACGCATAACTGTCCGACATATTGATTGATATTTTCCATCTAAGCAGACAGTTAACCACTGTAGCGTAACTTCCGCTGTTTACAAGGGTGACAATGGCATGTTTCATGCTCTTTATGGAGGCTGCTTTCGTTTTCGTCGTGGTTGTGGTTTTTCCTTGTGGTTCTTCAATGCTTGATGAGCTTTTTGTATTTGTTGCGGTTTGTCTTTAGACATTGCTAATGTTTGTTTTATTTCTGTTGTTTTTTTTTTGTTGTTCTAGCAGCTGCTACTGCTGCTGCTGCTGCTGCTGCTGCTGCCGTTGCTGTCGCTGTTAATTAGTTGATGCGTTTTCTTCGTGCTGCATTTCCTGTTATTGTTAGTTTTGATGATGCCTCAGATAATGTGCTGATGAGGGTTGTGATGATGCTGATGATGATGATGATGAGCATTAGTAGTTGTTATAAAATAGTTGCTGCGCTTATGTAGTAGTAGTAGTAGCAGCAGCAACAGCAGCAGCAGCAGCAGCAGCAGCAGTAGTAGTAGTAGTAGTAGTAGTAGTAGTAGTAGTAGTGGTGGTAGTAGTAGTAGTAGTAGTAGTTGATAATAGACTTGGTGCCTTATAGAATATTGTATTTAAATGTTAACGGCAGCGTTTCAAGTGGTAGTTATAGCGTTGGTGGTGGTGGCGGTGGTGGTGGTCGTCGTCGTCGTCGTGGCGGTGGTGGTGGCGGTGGTAGTGGTGGTGGTGGTGGTGGTTATAGAATGTTCTTGCTTTAAATGGCGTTAGTGTTAGAATTTGTAGCTATAGTGGTTGTGGTAGTTGATTGTAATATATTACTGAAAGGTGTTGTTTAGAGTCAAGTGTGTTCTAATTTATAAAGCACATCTAGGATAAAAGTCACTCCAATAAGACGACCATTTTGTCTTATTTTCAGACATAGTTAATCTAGGACTACGTAATACTATATATCCTTCCTCTTTTAAGGCCGTTCTGTGTTTTTTAAGCGTGATTTGGCTGTGATTTCTAACAAATCATGTAACCACAACGTGAAGGTTCTTTCATTGTCTCTAAATTCGGGATGTCAAATCTTTTATTTTGTTTGCAAATCTCTCCACCGTCCGTTTCTATTTGTGTCGAGTAGATTTTTAAAACGATAGAGACAGGTTTAAGGGAGAATTGGCTGCTATTTTAGCATATCGACTGACCTCACAGTGGTGCTATCATGAGATCGAAGTGACCAATGTTGACTTCAGAAATATTCTAAGTATTCAAAATCTTATGTGAGAAGATCAAGATAATTCGTTTGTTCTCTGCTCAAATAGAAGATAATGGTATTGTAATAGAATGCTTGATTATTCTACTCTTTTATTCAAGCTGTGACTATGTTGGAGCAATGCCTCAAGTCCTCTCACCACCACACCCACCATAGTATTCTATTCAGAGTTTTCATCTTCCAAATTATTTCCTCAAAGTTTTACTCGACCCTCTAGAAGAAGGACGCTGGCCTAAAACACCGCACAGTTTGAAATCGAACACGGATCCCCATATGTTTACGAATCAAAATGCTTAACCACCAGAGCCGTTTCTACATTAATTGAAATTCAAAGTTGTTTTCTTCCCAGAATCCTTTTTGCTTCTATAAAACGGCAAATAGGTCTTCGAAAATATCTTCCCAATTAAATAATTTTATTTATATTTTGTCTCAGAACAGAGAACTTGGTTGGAACTAGCATCTAGCATCTGCTAATTACATTTCGATTGCTCCAAATAGAAGAAAAAGGAAAACGAAGAGTAAGGAATCGATTTTTAATTACAGTAATTAAGTGTACGATTCTCGATAGAATTTTAATGATAAAGGGAAACTAATAATATTAAATTTTAAATTATTCAGTAGACATCACGGGCAGTCTAGCAAGAGAGCACAGTAGTATAAAGTTATAAAGCAAGTTTATAGAACACTTAACTGTAAGGCAAGGTCTGTACAAGATTTAAGTTTAAGGCAAAAGCTTTAGGAGATGTATTATGAAGCAGGTTTTAAAATATTTATTTGTAAAGCAGGGCTGTAGAAGGATTTATTTGTGAGGCAAAGTTGTAGATGGTTAATTTGGAATACCTTTAATCATAAGTCAGCTGAATCAAACATGACCTGGAAATAAAATTTAACAATAATTTATAGATACTTAAGAGCCAACGAGAGAATGTCTACGTTGTCGGGTGGCCTACATGAAATAACAGCTATATTACTCTTAGAAAACCTACTGTCCTAAAAATTCTAATACTACATTAAATAATCTAGGTCTGTTCAAACATGGAGGATCAAAACAACAACTGCTACAATACAGGCAGTTGTACGTACGAAATTTAGAGAGACAATATAAAAGATTATTTTTGTTGTTATCGTTGTTAAGCCCCGTGTCAAATTTAATCAAACAGTCTTATGTTCAAAGACATTTCATCTGTGATCATCTCGTTTTTTTCACAGCGAAACTATGACGATGACATTATCCAACGTGATAATAAATAAGACGAAAGATTGTGATTTGTGGCAGATTTGACTGCTATTTCTAACAGACTACACAATTATATTTTAAAAAATCGATTCCCGTTATCTTGATTTAAAGAAAAGTCAGAAAACATGGCGAAGTCATGAAAACCGGCAGCATCTTGAAATTATGGCGAATGTGGGGATAGGATTAACGACGCCTACAAAACAGTGACGTCAGTATATATTAATAGATTTCTGGAGTTTTAATTTAAAAGCAACTTTCGAAATATTATCAAGCTTTGTCATTGTAAAAATATCTAAAGATATCCGAAAACACAATAGTAATATGAATAACTGAGCTTTTGTAATAAAATGGCGAGGAGTAAAGTAGTTTTGGTTTTGTGAGCTGTGAACTAGGAATGGCACTCTGAATATTAACTGTGAATAGAGGAATGCGGGAATGAAGGAATGAAATAAAATATAAACACAGCTGAATAAAAGAACTCAATGTGTTAGAACATTAAAAACAAGAAAACATTTGTTATCCTTCCATTCACTTATATATTTTTATAATTTATTTTCCACTTCTATTGGAATAAACATTCATGCATATATACATCAACATATATACATTTATATATATATATATATGTATGTATATATATATATATATATATATATATATATATATAT
>NC_069002.1:14145190-14151476 GCF_001194135.2 Octopus bimaculoides | reverse complement strand
ATATATATATATATATATATATATACAAACAAATTACATAGATACAAAAATATGCATGAAATGGAAATGACCTAAGAGACATAACTGATAGTTGACAGTGTCATGTATATTGACATCAAAGACGACTGAAGGTAAATTAAATAACATACAACGAAATTTATCTCCCTTTCCGGAGAACAAATGCTTGTTGGTAATCGGTACCAGCTTCAACGTGGTGCCACTAAGCCGATGAACTAACCTCACAGGAAGTGGAGTGTGCATGTATGTGCATTCGCATATATTCGTATATACATATACAAATGTATACATATACATATATGTGTGTATATGTATTTATATAGACAGACAGACAGGCAGACAGACAGACAGACAGACAGATAGATAGATAGATAGATAGATAGATAGATAGATAGATAGATAGATAGATAGATAGATAGATAGATAGATTTGTACACACGCATACACGTACGCGCACACAGATACACAAATACAAACACACCTGTACACAGGTTTAATAAGTTTAACACACGTTTAATAAGTTTAACACAGGCTTAACACACGGAACTCCCGGCTTTTTAGTCCCTCTGTTACGTCTGCCAATCGTGCAGGCAAGGTAGTTTTTTCCTTTTCCTTATGGCTGTGGCGAAAGAGGTCGTTTGGTGGACAAGGCTGAACTGTATGAGGCCAGATACATTCCTCTTTGGTAGAGCTCTCGTTGATTTTTTCAAGTTTAACTTGAAAATAGAATTGAAAATGGAGAGAGAAGTGCTGTCCTCAGGTGAGTTTATTGAAAGTTGGGTGAAAGTTGCGAAAATGGCAAGAGTGGTTGATATCCCTCTAAATGTAGACTTGTGAGTCGATGAGAAGGAATTGGAGAGGGCACTTGCTCATGGGGTTTCAGGAAAATCTCAGACAGTGGGGTTCCTCCATTATCCCTGTATCAGGAGGCCCACATCTCTATCATCCCCACCTTTTTTACCTTTGTATGCTATGCATGTGGCTCTTCTTTTCTAGTGTATACCGTGTATAGTATTTATTTATCATTTCCTTATCATATGTACTAGCAGAAAGACTGCCCTATGGGCGGTTTTCTGCTAGCCACGCGATAACATTTCCATATTTGATTCCCAATTCTAATAATTTTTATGATATTTTAAGTCTAATTATTTTCTTGTATAATTTCTCACTTGCTCAGTAAATATTGCTTTCATTATTTTATCACACTCATCATCTCTTTCTTTTTAAACAAACATCAAGGTAGTCCAACTACGTTTGGTGTGCGAAAAAATAGCAGTAATCACATAGTGATATTTTAATACATATAGCGTATCAAATAGCCATAGGAACAAATTCACTTGCTAATTCTTAGATAACGATGAAAAGGAAATAAGCCACATGAGTTCGAAGCTTCAGTAAGTTTTAATAAGTTGTCCAATATAATTTATTTTCAGTATGAATAAACAGTAAACTGAGGGTATTTACACAGCGAATTCAACTCAAGAAAATACCTGATTTCCTCATCTGAAATAACGAAATAAAACTTGAAAAGAAAAAATTGCAATAAATATGTATTAAGTAGATTATTATTAATGAGAAAAAAAAGAGGTGGGAGAGAGAGTAAGTGAGAGACTGTGTTGCAAATGAAAACGAAAAATTTTGCCAGAACATATTAATATTGATTATCAAATGTTAAAATCTACTCTGCAGTGAACGTAAAGCCTGGCAACTATTTAAATTTGTTATAGTAAATATTAACAGACGCTTTGAAAGTGCCTTTTTATCGATATATGTTAACAGAGGAATTTATAAAAATTTTCCAGAGAGTTAAACCTATAATATAGCTATTATGGAGGGCGTGACTAACTAACTAATGGACCTCACATAAATTTATATGTAAATATATAGCTGAGTCAATCTGTTATATATATTCATCATTAATAATTGGTAGAACTTACATAGGTGTTCATAGATAGATGGATAGATAGACAGACATACATATAGATAGACATATAGATAGATGAGTGGGTGCATGGATGGATACACACACACACACAGAGAGAGAGAGAGAGAGAGAAGTCTGGTGCTATGAGACACATGGGAATGGCGCTTCCTTACTTGTACAAATATACCAACATTTTTAATTATCTAATATAACGATATCGTGACGGTGTAGGCCGACGTACCTTGAAATTTTGGAGGGAAAAGGACATGTGTCCAATGTCAGAAAATGAACTAATGAACCAAGTGAGAGTGATTAGGAGGAAGGGTTACTTAATTGGAAACTTCAAGACTTCCTTAAGGCAACTCGAAATCTCATGCAAGATTGATGTCTTGCAAAAAGCAGTCTTATTGGGCACAGCGCACATCTTAAGGAAAGTAATATCTATCTGAGGTCCTTGTTGTGACTTGATAGATGACTAAAAACTCCGGTGCATTTTACCTACACTGTGTTACGAAGGAATAAAAATAATAATTATTATTATTATTATTATTATTATATACATATATATATATATATATATATATATATATATATATATATATATATGCATATATATGCACATATATATATATATTATTTTGCTTATGTTTTGGGTCGATTATAAAGCCCTTTTACCAAAAATCAGTCAGAATGTATTTTGCGATGTATTTTGCTTGATTTTCTTAAAATGAACCAAACCTAATCGGACTTAACTTATTCTATTCTATTTTTACAATAAACCACTTTAGTAATAAGTGTGTTAAGGAGATTAGCTAATGTGTTAATCTTGCACTTACTCTACCTCTCTGTCTAGCGTTCTCTAAGTCTCTCTCTTTCACTCTTTCTCTCCCTCTCACTCCCTCTCTCTCCCTCACTCTTTCTCTACCTCTCTCTCTCACACACACACACACACACTCTCACATACAAAGACACTCTCCCGCTTTTATACCTTTTCTTCTCTTTTTCCGTCTCTATTCATTTTATGCATGTATCACAATAACTTTCTAACTTTCTGTTTCTCGATCTCTCCCATTCTTTCTCTCTTACGCTTTCTCTCTTTCTCACTTTCTTTCTTCCTATCTCTCTCTCTCTCTCTTCCTCTCTCTCTTTCTCCCTCTCTTTCTTCCTCTCTCCCCCTCTCTCTCTCTCTCACTCTCTCTCTCTCTCTCTTTCTATCAAAATCGAACGTACTAATCTTGCACCTTTGCTCTCTCTCTCTCTCTCTTTCATTCTGTCTTCTCTGCGTGCGCGCGCTCACACACACACTGCTTACTTCTTCGCTTACTGTTTCTCGTTATTGCTTCTTTATGAATATAAGTGTATGATTGTATCTATGTGTGATAATGTCACTTCCGTGAATTTGTAATTTTCTGTATAAACAACAAACAGGTGAGAATACATTTGGTCACCAATGATCAAATGTATTTCAGTCATGTTTATCTCTTTATATATTTAGGTTTAAATTGCCCAGTGCTTCTTTTCATTTTGAAGACGGTAGGTTGACTTCCGGGGAGACTTAGCTGCTATATTTAACAGGTCGAGTGACTTTGCAAAGACTCCGTCAATGGTTTAGTATTGTGGTCTTTAGTGTGTGGGACTTTTACGTTGCAGTCAACAATTCAAAACCATAAAATGGGTTTCCGTCATTTTCGGCGTTGAGTTTTCACTTTTTCGATCAACTCAACTACTTTCTCTTTGCATTAACGTGTAAGTAGCAGAGTATTCTGCAGACTTATGTACCATCAGTGTCAGTTCCAAGTAGAGTCAGTTCGAAGCAATGTGTGTAACAAGTCTAAACCGTTGAATTACAAGTAAATTCATTTTCTCACAAGGCTTGTAGAGATCCGAGGCTATGGTAAAAAAAAAAGCATTTCTCAAGGTATCATACAGTGGAATCGAACCCAGTACCTAATAATTTAGGGTGGACTATAAAACCTTTCAGCCGTGCTACATTCTCTGACTTCAAAACCATATGCTGATGTTAATAACAGTGAAAGTATTTTTTTCTATTTAGTTAAAATTTAAATATTTTTATATTTGTCAAAATATTCATTTCTGTAAAGAAAACATAAGAGTAGAATTGATGCTATTTAACAATATAGAAATGGCAATAGAAAGAAATACAGGGTATCCATAAAATCTTTTACAGTTTAAAAAAAAAATATTACAAAGACATTTGGTAAGATGTCTTAATCAGACTTGTTCTATTGTACTCAGTAGTTTTCAAAGTTTTTTTATCTCATTTAATACATCTCTATATGGGCACCATTAGTCGCACGAAGCACATCAAGACAGTACTCGATTTCTTACCATGTTCGCTGTAGCATAGCCTTATCAATGAGTGCAATAACATCTATTATCTTTTGCTTTAGCTCAGTAATATACCGTATCTTTGTTCGATACACGATATCTATTACATAGCCCCATAGAAAGAACTCCTGAGGTGTGATATCAAGTGGCCACGGAATTGGTCCATCCCGTCCAGTCCAACGGTCTGGAAATGTTTCATTGAGGAACTCACGAACATGCTGTCGCCAATGTAGTGAGGCACCATCTTATTTGATAACATCCGGTTTTATAACTCTGCTGAATGCAGTAAGATTTGGGCAAAATGACTAGCGAAGATGTTGGTGCTAGTCGTCGGTAGAATGTTTCAGGAAAGTAGAGTCTTGTACAATTCTTAACAGATGTTTCCACAACACCCTCCGTCTCAGAGGATAAATTGTAGAAATGATGGTTAACAAAAATGTCGTCAACAAATCTACTGTTGGTGGAGCTCTGATGAGCTTGGATTCCTTCAACACCTTCGATAGATTTAACTACACTTATTTAGTTGATTTTCTCAAAGCATCTCGTTTCGATCCTATTTCCATATTTTAGATGAATCATTCTAAATCAAGCCTTTGCGTGTTTTAGATTTCTAGAAATAAACTGCATATTTCCATGCTTAATTATCTTCTGTGACATTATTATAATAAAGACATTTTAAGCTGTTTTGAGGCAGCTTATAAAATGAGTGTTTGTTGTATCTCTTGACCTAAAAACCAAACATGATCTGAGCCTCAGTAGACAATCAGGTCGCTTCTCTGCAAACCAGTCACCTCATCTATGCCTGGACGCTATTTGTCTTTATTTGATATTTTAACCAAAATTTTGGAATTTTATGATTTCCTGCTGTCTTCCAATATCTTTTTTATTCATTTTCAACACCTGGGTTACTTCTTTCACTTCTTTCTTAAACGAGTTTCTCACTGATTGTTCAAGTGTTGTATTTTGAACAATAACCGTTGTTTGAATAGTTTCGTCCGTGGAGATTCCCTAACTACCAATCTTTTTCTCTTCTATTCTTCTTGTAGGTCAGTCGGTGCTCTATTGATTTCTATTATATTTCAACAGAAATTTTTTAGGAAAACATTTTGGGCTGGTATCGGACTATTTACATTTTTCTACAAACAATCGTTGTTGTTTTTCATAACAACATATCCAATAAGATCTAGTGGATCTTTTGTTCCAGTAATTCTTTGATTTCAGCTAATTTTTTTCTCTTCTATATATCTACAATATTTACTCATCCATTCCTGTATGTTTTACATTATATAATTACACTATTTACCTCCCTTTCCTTTACTTCTTTAATTGCGCTTTTTTTTTTTTTTCATAATTAATTTCAGCTGTGATTGACAATATCATTTCTTTCATTTTCTATCAGAGATTATAAATAATTTTCAAAGAAATCATTTTTCTTCTTCTTCTTCTTCTTCTTCTTCTTCTTCTTCTTCTTCTTCTTCTTCTTCTTCTTCTTCTTCTTCTTCTTAATCACACCTTCAACATCATCACATTGTTATTATTCCTGTTCCTGTTGTTATTGTTATCAGCAAAATCATTTCTTCTTCTTCTTCTTCTTCTTCTTCTTCTTCTTCTTATTATTATTATTATTATTATTATTATTATCAATCGCCAGGAGTTATCCCATTTAAAGGCTTACTAATCAAGTTACACTGATCAATCTTACCAACCTCTCCATTCCAGTGTCGCCAAGTTTCGCCCTCAGTTCTGTTGAGAATTAATCCTACCAACATAGCTACATCGAAGTCCCTATTGGTAATTTCTCATCAGCAAATTCTTTGTTCAACCAGAATCGCGATATATTTGTTTAGAAATATACCATTGATGATGATAATAATAATAATAATAATAATAATAATAAGAAGAAGAAGAAGAAGAAGAAGAAGAAGAAGAAGAAGAAGAAGAAGAAGAAGAAGAAGAAGAAGAAGAAGAAGAAGAAGAAGAAGAAGAAGAAGAAGA
>NC_069002.1:14144136-14145032 GCF_001194135.2 Octopus bimaculoides | reverse complement strand
ATATATAAACATATATATATGTGTGGACAGGTGTGTAAAAGTACGTATATGTATATGTGCGTGCGTATGTGTGTGCGTGTGCCTGCGAGCCTATGTGTGTAAACATATACACACGCGTATACATAAATGTATATGTATGTAAGTATGTGTATGAGTAAGCGCATGTGTGTGTATGTGTTAATGTTTCTATCCGTCTTTGAAAAGAGTGCAAGACGTGAAGAGGAATTGTTTAAATAAAAATTCAGATAATTGTTGTTGGAGATTATTGAGGTGGGGTGGGGGGGGCTGCACACAGACACACAGACCTATACATAGGTATAGACGTAGTAAGTTGACACCCACAAATACCTACTTATATACACGTACATACTCATACATGGCCATGCATCTGCCTATTTATCTATGTGTATGTATTTGGGTAGCTAGGTATCTATATATATATGTGTTCTTGTTAGTGTTCGTGTGTGTATACAGAGAAAGAGAGAAAAAGAGAGAGAGAGTGGGAGAGCAAGTACATGTGTGTGCATGCGTATGTATATGTGTGCGTATGTGTACATATATACGTATACATATACATATATACATATATAATTATGTGTATTTCTTCTATCTTAATGAATAAAAATTCTTCTGATAGAATAAATGGGTTAATAGAAACCAATGTAGCAAAGAACACAAAATAACTGTGGTTTAGTTCCTGTTTTTAAGGCAGGAACTCCTTGAAATTTTGGGTATTTGAGTATATTTAAGAATTTAAGGATTGGAGAAAACGCATGTTATAATTGCATACTTTATTCCTACATATGTTTCAAAGGATTACAACCTGTGTGATCCATAGGGATCTTTGATATTAAAATTGTAACCTTCTCATCAGGGAAAGCATGGGAATCATCTTA
>NC_069002.1:14139601-14140508 GCF_001194135.2 Octopus bimaculoides | reverse complement strand
ATATATATATATATACATACATATATATATACATATATATATATATATATACACACATATATATATACTTATATATATATATATATATGCATGTTTGTATGTATGTATGTATGTATGTGTGCATATAAAGGTCTAGCTATAATTACTGCAATTGTCTTATTAGTTTTCCAATACAATCAGAACGGTAGATGTATTATTTATGGATATGTATACGAAATGGCACGCGCATGGCATAAGAATCCTATTGTTTTACTACAGTTTAATACGGTCCTGAATTTCAAATAAAAATTCACAGGAGATTGTTCAATTGCTGGAATGCTATAGCAACGCCAATTTCCAAGCTACACTGCTTGTCTACAATAATATCACAACGTAGTGATGTTTGCATCTCATTTACTGGCATATTTTATTGGATTAAATGTTTTAAGGCAGGAAAATGTAAATGATGACGCCTCTTCTCGGGTATTCCACCTACTTAGATAATGGAAGCAAAATATCTCGAGAACTTGTCTCAATCCAGCATCTGGTGATTTAATGACTTTTGTGGGTACAATTTGTTATAAGTATTCAGAACAGGCTCTGATTCGAGCATAGTTCATCGCCTCAATTTCCTGGTGAGATTCGAAAGAAGGAAATAAAAGTGGTCGTATATGTGTGTGTATGTGTGTGTGAGAGAGAGAGAGAGAGAGAGAGAGAGAGAGAGAGACAGAGAGACAGACAGAGAGACAGAGAGACAGACAGACAGACAGACAGACAGACAGGCACAACAAAACAGCTAATCAAATTAGCTAGAGAAAATCATTGCAATCCACGTTGTACATCAGTTAACATTTCGGGGCTTGTCGAATAAGTTCAGAATAAGATCACAAAATATATAAGATCACATACATATATATATATATATATA
>NC_069002.1:14138596-14139571 GCF_001194135.2 Octopus bimaculoides | reverse complement strand
ATATACATATATATATATATATATATATATATACATATATATATATACATATATATATATATATATACATATATAGATATATATATATATATACATATATATATATATATATACATATATACATATATATATGTATGTATGTATGTATGTATGTATGTATGTATGTATGTATGTATGTATGTGTGCATATAAAGGTTTAGCTATAATTACTGCCAAAGAATACCGACTTACAGTTTTAATCAGCTTACACGCGTTTCGGATACATTAGTATTACATATTCCGCGATTTATTGATCATGTATATTTATTGATCCATTTTAATCGACTAGGATTCTATATAGTTGATACCTTATAATATCATATCTTTCATAAAGCTTCCCCAATCAACTTGGAATAGAACGCAGAGAACAATTTAAGGGATATAGGCAGTAGTAAACTTAACAGCTTTTGCTAGAACAACTTATAGGTATTTCTATCAGCAGACCTACTTAGGAATTGTTAGGTTAAAGCAGTATTTAAATTTCTACCGCTCTGAAATCGTTATTCAACTCAACAAATATATAGTGGTAACAAAATGGATAAAGAAATTATGATGAATTATATTATTTACTTCATAACGAAATGTTATTAGACCAGTATAAATTTTATATATAAGCGTTGGATGGCAAATGGATTATTTAGAGTAAATCCCAAAGGAAATAAGAAGTAAATTAATTACCAATGAATATATTCTATTTAGAAGTGATCGTTTTTCTTAAAGGAATAAATATGTAAAGTTGAAAAATTTCAGATAATTGCAATATGTTTACGATAACTTAAGGTGAAAACATTAAATTTGAATTAATTAGGAAACACTAAAAATAAAAATGAAATGTGCAAGTCAAAGTAAATTAAAATAAATTAAATGCAATAGAACTATGTATGTATATGTATATATATTTATATGTCTGTATATATATATATATATGTATATATA
>NC_069002.1:14131270-14138426 GCF_001194135.2 Octopus bimaculoides | reverse complement strand
GTAGGTGTGTTAATCATTAGTGACAGAGGCAGTATTAATACTAAAAGATGTTCTTGATATCCAACTGATTTCGAAGCATGCGCTAATAGCCTTGAATGATTCTCTTATACAGGCGCTTGGTGAATAAAAGCATACACATAGATCGTAGCTGAATAGTGACTGCTGTCTTGTAGGAAGAATCAAGAATAAAATATTAAGCAATAAGCAATAAAATATTAGGCAATAAGAACTTCCTCAAGAGTGGGGCGGAGGCAACAAAAGAACCCCACGCATCCTGGACATCCCGATCGCCAAGGACACCTTAGGCAGATGCCCCTCTCCTCTTCATTCTCTCCGGCCTACAGCTGCTTGCTCAGTGTAGGTCCATTCACACGGGCCTACACTGTTCATCAAACATGTTCATCAACCTTTCCACAAAATTACGGATGGTGGGCAGTACTTCTCTCTGAACTCTCTTCTCCTTGCTACTATCTGTGAGCGTGCTATTATCCACCAAGCGCCTACATGAGAGAATCTCTCAAGACTAAGTATTCGATTAAGGAGAGATGTTTGTGGAGGATTATCAATCCGGGCAAAATACTTCATGAGCTCTTTGTTGGCACACCAAGCTAACAGTATTGTTTAGATTAGTAAAGACCTTCAAGTATTCTTACAGCAGGGACAGAGCTTATAGTTCGTCACCATTCTATATGTAAACAATATCGAACACACACACACAAGGTATATGTTTTGTTTCTTACGCCTAATTCACAGCATGCCCATGAACTGACAAAGCACATACCTTGTGTATGTGTGTCCAATGTTGATTATATCCCTCGGGCTGCTTCTCATACATATTTGAATATGTGTGTGTGTGTGTGTGCGTGTGTGTGTGTGTGTGTGTGTGTGTGTGTGAAGGCGCATCGCTCAGTAGTTAGAGCGTCGAGCTTACGATCGTAAGGTTGTGAGTTCGAATCCCGGACTGGGCTGCGTGTTGTGTTCTTGAGCAAGACACTTTATTTCACGTTGCTCCAGTTCACTCAGCTGTAGAAATGAGTTGCGACGTCACAGGTGCCCAGCTGTATCGGCCCCTTTGCTTTTCCCTTGGATAACACGGGTGGTGTGGAGAGGAGAGGCCGGTATGCATGGGCGACTACTGGTCTTCCATGAAATAATCTTGCCTGGACTTGTGCCAGGGAGGGTAACTTTCTAAGTGCAATCCCATGGTCAGTCATGACCGATGTGGGGGTCTCAGTATATATATATGTGTGTGTGTGTGTGTGTGTGTGTGTGTGTGTGAAGGAACGACATGTTGGATAGTTGAAAATAATGGTACCTGATATTCGCGATTGTAACTGTTAGAACGCTTTTGATGATAGTTATGTCATGATGGAAATCGACATGGGCTAAACAGCAATAATGGTTTCTGGTTGAGGTACAAATTCAATTTTTTACTGGTATTTTATTTTATCGATCCTGGAGGGACGAAAGCCAAAACTGATCCCGGTGGTATTCGAACTCAGAATGTACGGAAACAAAACGAATACCACAAAACATTTTTCCGATCCTCTAATCTTTCCACAAACTCAAAATACAACACCTGCAAATCGTCTGCATAAAGTTCATTGAACGAATCTCACTTTACGATTATACCATTCATGCTATGAATGAAATGTTTCTACAAAAATAGACAAAAGGACAAACCACAATCAATACAATAATTTTGTTAATAATCATTTGGCACAGCCATGACACAACCAAGCAGTTTTTTGATTTCTGTAGAATATCGCGGATTAATCCAAATTGGAATTCCATTTCTCTGAACGAAATATTTAATCTAAACCGGATTGGGTATTTTGTCTGCTAAATATTATCTGATTAATTTTGTCTGTCACAGTTGACTATGAGGGATGAACGTAATCCGCCGCCAGATGTCTCCCCACCACAAGGGACTTGTTGGTCGTTTTGGCGAAGTCAATACTAACAGAAACATTTCTCCTCTCTTAACGCTACCCAAGCGTTCATTCAGGGGCAAAATTTGCCACGTGAGGGCCTGAAAACAAACACAGAACTCCAGTCAAAAGTGCTCTCAATGACAATAGACACCGATAATTATGTCTAATTATAATTAGACATATACAGATACCAAATGGATGAAAATAATGGTTTGAGCTGAAATTTACACAGCCTGGTAAAAAAAAATGACGTCCACAATATTCCTCAGTGAGTAATAATAATAATAATAATAATAATAATAATAATAATAATAATAATAATAATAAATAGCCAAGTACCAAACCTTATAATGTGCAGAAAGAGACCTTGTGAGACTTTTGACAGCAGGCTGCTGTCTTCTGTAACAGTGGTGGTGTTCAAAGCGTGGGTGTTGGTGTGTTGTTGTTGTTTTCGGGTGATTTTGATTGCTGTTTTTAGGTGCTGCTTTTTTATTTGTTGGTGTACTGTTGAGCCATTTTCTTAGTCTTTTACGTGTGACTTCTGCCCACGCAATTCTGTCGGCCTCTCCGCACAACATGTCTGAGTGGTCAGAGACGGGAAGGAGTAGTTCCAGTGGGTCGAAATTTGCTCGACTTGGATGATTCTGATTTTATCTTCCAAATCGAGGAGGACGGCTGCGACAATCTAGCAAGCGTTCATTTCAGGTGATGTCTCCAGTATTTTCATTTTGGCGACGCGCCGTACCAAGTATGTTGGAACTAGGACAAGTTCACTGTTTCACAGCTGAGCTGTTGAGTGCTGTTTTTCTGCGTCTTCTGTAGCAAATCTGACTTCAATTGTGCCATATTTCTTTCCCCACGATAGATATGTTACGTCTTTCCAGATTGGTTGCAAGCATTTTCAACTGCTCGCTTTGTGACAGCTTCTAAACGTCTATTTTTTAAGATATAGTTTTATACACTATGGTACGTTTGTTTGTATTATCTATAAGATCTGGAGGTGTGTTAATCAAGACACATCTTTTGCTTTTTCTTTTTAAAATGTTTCTGTAGTCTTTGAGAGATTCTACAGATATATTAATGAATTCACTCCTACGTTTTGCTTCAATAGCAAAGCCTCGGCTATTTAATGCATTGGGTTGTTGTTGTTAAGTATGTCTTCAATGTGTTAGTGTTAGTGGTGGTAGTGAGAGGGCTTGGATTCACAGGTGTTGGACGCTAGCAGCGTCCATTAGCTGAATTTCCTTGCTCTTTTCCTCTTCTTTCTTGCCTTTCTTTTCTTCTTTTTTCCTTCCGTTGCTCAGCGTTGCACGTGCTAGCAAGGTTTGGTCGTCCCTCTCCCTGCGTTTTAAAGCGCGGAGTGGACGGAGACAATTAATTTTCAAACTTTGTTTTGGTTGTTTTCCGACATCAGAGGGAGGAAATCAGAAAGAAAGGAAGAGCTGACAGGCTTCTGCAAGATTTTTTACAAATTTTAAAATTGAAAAATGGTAAAAAATGGAGAATTTAAATTGAAAGTTCGCCTCAAAAGGAGAAAAGTCCCATCTAATCGCTCAGCTCAGCAAGAGCCTCGTCGGCCTGGCCACATAAATGTCGCAAAAATTTTCACGTACAACAATATTATCTGTAAAATTTGAACAAAAACTTACAGCTCACGAACACACGTCCTTCCTTTTTGAAATCCACGAGCAGAGTCCGTAATAATAATAATAATAATAATAATAATAATAATAATAATAATAATAATAATAATAATAACAACAGCACAAATTTGTTACCCCATAATCAAAATAAATTTGGCTTCCACATAACAAATTTCCTGAATGTTTCTAATTGTTATTTCGAAAAGACTTCTAATATTGACCGGAAATTACAAGTGTCGCGTATTTCTCTCAATTAACTGTCTCCTTAATTATGTGATGTGAGGTCGTGAAAGCTGGAAGCAGAAATCAAACATTTGACATATTTTTCTGTTGCGAAGAATGAAAGAAAGAATTAATTTCTTTCCAAACCAAATTTAGTCTAAACTGAAGAACTAAACTTTCTCTGACAGTAGTCATAATGTTGGAAAATATAGCTTTTAACGTAAGCACATGGCCATAAATTTGAGGACAGGTGTACAGCCGATGTCATCGACCCCAGTAATTCACTGGTACTTTATTTTATAGGTTCCGGAAGATGAAAGACGAGATTTGAATTTGGAATAAAGAGAGATGTAGCTAAATACCACAAGGTATTTTCTTCGACACGCTAATTATTCTACCTCTACATATCCCTATAAACTAATTAATAATTCTTTATTTGATAATTGATATTATTATTAATTAATACTAATTGATATTTCTTTACTTGCTCCAAATGCTGCTACGTTGAATTTGAGTAGCCTTAAGCCTCACAAGTGCAAACCATAAAGCATATCTGCTAACTTTATGTGCAAGTGTGAGGATTTTCAGCTGAGAAGAGCTAGGGAAGCTGAAAAAAAAAGGAAAGAACAATATAGACAGGAAGAGCAATATCAAGCCTTGGTCCCGTGATCGTGGACTTCCTGGTCGTTGGTTTCCTGATCACCTTTTCGCCATCGCTTCTTAAGACTAGGCAAGAGGTAATCACTTCTACAGTTTCCAGGGTTAATTCTCTCGGTGACCTGAAAACAGGATCATTGTTGCTTGACATTGCTATTGCTGTCTATGTTGTTCCTTCCTTTTTCCAGCTTCTCTAGTTATTCTAAGCTGAAAGTCCTCAAACTTACACATAAGCTTAGTAGCTGTGCTTTCTAGTGTGCACTTGCTAGCCTTGAGGCTGTTTACTCTGCACCTACTGCGGACATAATGCCGATAATGCTTTTCTACTTATTTATATTATCAGGACTCGTATATCCAAAGTAACCCCCCATCAAGCAATATATCATTATTTACATTATTTACATTTGACGGATATCTGTCCTCATCTTCTTTGTTGTTAACACAACGTTTCGGCTGATATACCCTCCAACCTTCATCAGGTGTCTTGGGGAAGTTTCGAACCTGGGTTCTCATTCCTAAGGTATTTTTCGATGTTATTATTATTATTATTATTATTATTATTATCAATATTATTACTATAATTATTCAGGTCACTGCCTGGAATCGAACTCGGAATCTTAGGATTAGTAGCTCGTGCTCTTTACCACTACGCCATATGCCACGGGCATATGGCGTAGTGGTAATAATAATAATAATAATAATAATAATACTAAGAAGAAGAAGAAGAAGAAGAAGAAGAAGAAGAAGAAGAAGAAGAAGAAGAAGAAGAAGAAGAATACTTTAGGAATGAGAGCCCAGGTTTGAAATTTCCCCAAGTCACCTGATGAAGGCTGAAGGGTATATCAACCGAAACGTTCTGTTAACAACAAACAAGATGAGGACAAATATCCGACAAATATAAATAATGTAAATAATGTACATAATTCCTCATCTCTTAAATATAGAACTGAAGCAACATATCGTTGACAATCGTTCACTATTCACCCTCTATTCATAACATGTTGCAAAGTGGCAACGAGCCAAAAGTAACATCATCTCCAATGTTTTTTACGGTGACCCTCGTATTTCTTCGTCCTATGTACTGGACTCTACTCTATGTGAGGCATTTGTTTAGTTCGAATCTTCACAGTTTCTTTAGTTTTAAACAATATCTATAGTTTCTTATAACCTACCCCATTTTATCGCCTAGGGCTATCCCCAACTTTAGTTGTGAGGGCACAGGAAAACCCATCAAAAGTTTGGAAATTTATAAAGAAACCATTTACCATTTCTCGCTTTTGTGTGTTGCTCCAGGCAAAATCGCGCTTACTTTGGTTACATAGTACTGCCAAATTGAAGTTTTTTTTTTTCAGCTAGATGGCCTACATCTAGAATTGGTCCGTTGAGAATAGCGAAATCAAAGAGAGCGAGTTTTCTACATTTGTTGCTGATATTAAAAATGTAAAATTATTTTCGTTCAGTAGAATGTGTGCTGTGTATGTGCATGTGTGTGTATATTTTTGTGTATGTATGTTTGTATACGTTTGTGCGTGTGACTGTGTGATTGCATGCCTGCATATGTGTGTGTGTCTGTGTGTGTGTGTTTGTGTGTGTGTGTGTGTGCATTATTGTTGATTTTGTTGCTACCAAATATATCTCTGAAACCGCTTGCATTAGTGATATTGTTTGCAGAAGTGATATTTTCGTGTAAGTTTTTGAGTTTTGCTATAAATCTTTTGAATTCTATTCATCCTTTCTTTTTAAATTCGTTTTAGTGTGTGTTCAGCGATTTCTTTTAACATCTACAAACAAGAAAAGAATAGCAATGAATACTTTTTACAAACGGGTGTATTCATTGCTACTTCATTTCTTGTTACTATCTGTTACTACTCCTCCAGTATTAAAAACTATTGTAAAAACGACAAATTTGGGAAAAGCTAAAACTATGTTTAAATTCAGACCTTCTGTCTATATCAGGTATTGAAAGAGACGTGACGACCTTCCAACATCTCACTCTATGTAAGATAATCTAAAACAGGACTAATTTTTTCATTCAGCAGAGACTATTAATACCCCTTAATTCTATCAGAGTACTGCAAAACCGCCCGCACATGTCAAGCACACGTAATAATAATAATAATAATAATAATAATAATAATAATAATAACAACAACAACAAACATATTTATGATGATAATGATGATCATGATCATGTATAATACATAATACATAATGTTAGCCGGTATTTTACAGTAATATAGCATCAAAACATTATTTTCAACGCCTCGTAATTTTTGGGAAAAAAGAACAAAAACGCTTGTAGGCATGGCGCCCATATTATTATTGTTATTATTGTTATTATTGTTATTATTATTAGTAGTAGTAGTAGTAGTATTAATATGTTATTTTTTATCTTATTTTATTTTTTTTATTAATATGTTCCCTTTGAATTGAGAAGATTCTAATAGTAATGCAAATGATAAATTTTACCAAAATGATTTCTGCTCAATGGGGATAAAAATGCGTTATATTTGTTCTTTTTCACGTGTTTGTATGTTGTATTTGGTTCCATATTTCACAGTGTATGTATATATTTAAGTGTTTCTATGTGTGTCCGTGCCCGCGTGTGTGTGTGTGTCCGTGTCTGTGTGTGAATGTGTGTTTGAGTGTGTGAGTGTGTGTGTGTGTGTGTGTGTGTGTGTGTGTGTGTGTGTGTGTGTG
>NC_069002.1:14125553-14130843 GCF_001194135.2 Octopus bimaculoides | reverse complement strand
ATATATATATATATTTATATATGTATATTTATATATACATATATATTTATATATGTATATATATATAAATAAATATATATATATATATATCAGAGCATACATATGGAAGTGTGCATATGTGTATTAAAAAGATAAAGTGGGGTGGGTTGCAATGAAATCCTATTCATGAAGGAAAAAAAAGCAAAAGACTGAAAATGGGATTATGCAAAGGGAAATGTTTTCCTTCGGGCCATTACGATAGCAACAATGTTCTAGGAGTAGTAGAGAGGAATATGGCAATAATGATGATGATAGCGACGTCGACGAAGATGATGACGATGGTGATGACGATGATGATGATGATGATGATGACAACTACAACGACGACGACGATGACGGCGACGACGATGATGATGATGATGATAATGAAGGTGATGTTGGTGACGCTTGCAGTAGTTTTAGTGTTGATGAGGTGAAAAATATGAGGAGAGAGAAGTAGAAATGAATATAGAATACAATACAGACGAAAGGAAGCGAGCAGTGGAAGCCTTTGCGGGTGGTGGTGGCGGTGGCGGGAACGACTGGTGAGGGTAAGAAAATGGCAATTAGAACTCATATGTAATGTTAAAAAGATGAAAGTCTGAGGCAAGTGTGAAATGTGATACAAAAGAGTTATTTAATTATTTATAAGATGTATGAAATTCGGCTGAAGATTGCAGGACTTTAACTTAAGATGGGTGCAGTTCATTCTAAGTGTCATTATGTGTGTGTGTATGTGTGTGTGTGTGTGTGTGTGTGTGTGTATGTGTGTGTGTGTGTGTGTGTGTGCGTGTATATGTTTATGTGTGTGTAGGTGTTTCTGACACCCTAGTCACATTTAGTTACGATTATAGTCTTCCTTTTTGGTGAAGTATTGCAAACTACTGTCTGCATGAATTTTATATATTTATACACACACACACACGCACACACACACACACATATATATATATATATATATATATAGATATATAGATATATACATAATACATACATACATACATACATATATTATATACTTGTGGGGTATGTATATATTTGTGGTACAAAAAGGCAGTGGAAATCGTGACACAGTTCGTTAGTTCGTGACTACTACGTGATATAAATTATATGTACAAAATTATAAATGAATAATTTAGCTGTACCGCCAAAATCGATCCTCTCCAGCAACATTCACTGTGAACACATAGGAGGTGATTCAATTGTTTTATGACATCTGGCTAATTACCTTGCCTATTAACAAAAGTTGATTTACTGAAGACGTGTATGCTCTATAACGTTAAAAATCTGAATTACATTTTCTGTGCTTATTATGACTGATACCTGTCTCGAAATCCGCATGCTAACATATCCCTGTTTGATGGACTTTGTATGAGAGACTCCTGGTTACAGGAGCGGTATGCGGTACTTACTGCTGATCCTGAAAATCTAGTTACGTATCAAGTCCTCCAGTGCACTTCTATGCTCCGTGACATATATATATACCGCTCCTGTAACCAGGAGTCTCTCATATATATATATATATAGGGAGAATTCACAAAAAAACAAAAGACGAAGACAGGTGGTGTAGACAACAAACAGATGTATTAGTATGACGCTCGGGAGGGAAAAGGTCTTCAATGTTTCGAGCCTACGCTCTTCCACAGAAAGGAACACAGAAAGAAACAAGGAGAGAAAATAAAGAATGTGTAGTGGCTAGCGATCTATCATGGCGAATGTCAGACAGAAGGATCACACAGGAGAGCTATGGAGAAGGGGAGATAATAAAGTCGTCGTGATCCCAAAACGAAGGTGCGCGTGCGTGTGTATAAGAGAGTTTGTATGTGCGTGTGGAAGAGGGCTGGTGACCTTGACGTGTGCGTGTGTGTATGTGTAGGTGTGAAAATGTGGGGCTGGGAAGTGGTCAGTGCTGGTGTGTGCGTGGTGGTGTCTTGTGATATGATGTGTTGTGTGGTATGGTGGTGTGTGGTGTGGTATGATGGTTTTGGGACTTGGAAGCACATACACACAACCATGCGCATACATATAATATATATTCATACATATACATGCACATATATGATGTATATGAATAGAGATATTGAAAATACTTGTCCAAGATGCAAGACTCGAAACCATGTGGTTGAGAAAAAAGCTTCTTACCTCATAGCCACGAACGCGCGTATATTCACAACCATTCAGGAAATTTTTGACAGCCATAAAGTTTGTTTTGTGTTTTTTCTCATCTAAATATTGTGGTTTCGATGATTTTTCTAGAAAGTCTTTACTATGTCTTTAAGAAGGCTAAGGTCCTGTGACAGATGACAGCAGACCAAACTATGAAAGTTATTAGTTTTTCTCTAAATTCTTCTCCGTTTATCGGGTGTGGGGCGGAGGGTGAAATTTTCTTCCGTCGTTTTTATTGATTCAATAACGTCATTGTTATTCTTTTATATCAATCTAGATTTATGTCCGTGTGTATTGCGTATATATATATATATATATATATATATATATGTGTGTGTGTGTGTGTGTGTGTGTGTGTGTGTGTGTGTGTGTGTGTGTGTGTGTGTGTGTGTGTGTGTGTGTGTGTGTGTGTGTGTGTGTGTGTGTGTATTTGTATGTGTGTGTGTGTGTGTGTGTATGTGTGTGTGTGCACTGCAAATATATAACAGAATCATGTTCGCCAGAATGAAATTGATTGAGAAAAAACTGCCATTTTTTAATGTCAGTAACAATAGTATTATTCATACATACACACATATATGCATACATATACATAAATACATACACACACACACATATATATATGTATATATATAGACATACATACACATATACACACACACACACACATATATATATGCATGTATACATATACCTGTATATATAAACACATTCGTATATATGTATACATGCTTGTAGAAGTGCGTGTAGTATTTCTGTATGTGTATATAATTGTGTGTCTGTGTGTTCACGCGTATATATATATATATATATATATATATATATATATGTGTGTGTGTATGTGTGTGTGTGTGTGTGTGTGTGTGTATACATGTATGTATGTATGTTTGCATGTATGCACATAATCTCCAACCACAATTCCCACTTCGTCATCAAATCTTCGCCATTTGCCAATCATACAAAGACGAAACGTTGACACTGTTTCGTGGGATTGACAAATCATTGATTACCGTCAATCAGCAACACTCTCCATCTACTGGACCATTTCCTATAACTGTCAGTCATTCAATATCTCGCATCGTCTCGCAACGGCACACCTGGGCTCCCTTTAAAATTACCCATCTCATACTAAACCAACATGGGATCCTCTGCACGGTAACTCGACTCGCTAGTAATAGCAGCCAAATCACTCTAAAATCTCACCTTAACATTCTAAAGTAAAAACTAACCAATTTTTTTGTTTTTTTAATTTTTATTGTTTTAATAGGTGGTATTCATCAACTTGCAGACATTGTATTATGTCAATTTACTTGTTTATTTGTTTACTAAAAGGACAATAATATATATATATATTCTGCTCTTTCCTACAGGCGCTGACATTCATTAATGGCTTCAAGCGCATCAGTCTTGGAAAACCTGCAACGGTCTTTATTCAACACTGAGCAATCAAAAATAAATTTAGTTCAGAACACTCAAAATATGCGATGACCATGGCTAGAACGCTTTTGCTTATTAGTGAGCTCGATCAGGGATAACATGGGGCTCACCAACAACATAGTAATCAAATTTCCCTTATACTGCTTCCGTCTTAAAACGAAGAAAGATTTCATATGGACAAAGTTGACCGAGGGTTAAACAGTAATAACAATAGCGACTAGAATAACAACAGCATAACCTCACCCACATATGAAATAAGAGAGTTTCACCCCACAGGATCATGAAAAGCGTTTTGTAAAAGTCTATTCGTATTCCGCCAGTTAGTCACAAATGTTAACGAGATTATTTATGTGAATCAACGAGGAGCCTATATGTTGTTGGTGGTGTATTTGATAGAAACACCAGCTGAAACTTTTTCAATTCATGCCTACCACCATCTCGGAAAATGAAAACAACGCACTGGATAAAATAAAACTGGGTACTGAATGTTTGGAAGAAATAGTAGCCTAAGCCGGCATGATTGGAATCGGCCCACTCGATCAGAAGGATGAAGTGATGAAGGATCTTTTCTGTTTGGCAGCCACTTTTCAATTTCTTCAATTTTTGTTCCAACCGATTTCATATGCAACGTATTTGTGTAATTTTGTAAAGCAATCATTGACATGAAATTCATTTTCCTCATAAATCAATAAATAAAGAGTTAATAGCTCTTAAATTCTGCAAATTTTGGTTAAATTTAGCCAATGGAAAACCAGATATATAGGTGCCTGTTTCCATAGTAACAAGCCAAGCTGTTACCGCGGTGCTTGCCATGTGTTCTTTCTGTCGCTTATTAAATGCTTAAAACACATGAGGTATGAGATGTGCTAAAAAGAACAGCTAAATAAGCCTTAAATTATGCACAGGTTTGGTGGAGGTATATTATCGTATGAATTCCCGTGTGTAGAATACAAATTCGCAAAAATTTTCATAAGACATGCGTAAAGCAGAATTCCGCCAATATTTCATTTCTTTACTGTTGACAACATGTGCAGTCAAGCACAAAATGACAGTCTCCAAATCCCGATTTGTGGGTGGATAAAAATTATCAAACTTTAAACCTCGGTAACTTTTTTTTTTATTATTCTGGAAAAAGGGAATTATCACCTGAGATTCAATGTGGAAAATTACATCATTACACCAAATTTTAAAATTTTCGCTAAATTTAAAATTTCCACGGGTTCAAACAAATAGAAGAGATTCGTTATTAATGTTAACTAATCCATATTCAGAATTTACATCCATCCTCTTGCTGTTCATAAGACGATTTGACCATTTTTACAGATGTTTCTTTCTCTCCTAACTCCAGATTCGATTCCAAAAATTTAAATATTCCTAGTCGAACTAAAGAGAGAGAGGAGATGAAAAGAAAGTATAAAAGATATAAAGAAGTTACTATATTGAGTCCTTCACTGGTTATATTTACCCACCAGCTCAAACGTTCGGAATCTCGTTTAGCAACACATTTCAACGTTCAATTATCTCCAATCATCTGCTTTTGACACTATTTTTACCATTTCACATTCATAACATTCAATTCATTAAAAATTTCACAAATACATTTTTTTTCTGTTTCAATTCCTAAACTTTAAATAGAATACAGAAATTCATTTATTACTATCATATATAT
>NC_069002.1:14120797-14122680 GCF_001194135.2 Octopus bimaculoides | reverse complement strand
TATGTATGTGTAAATATATATATATATATATATATATATATATATATATATGTATGTATCATGTATGTATGTTTGTATGTATGTATAAATGCATATGTATACATATATATGCAGAGATACATGTCTGTACTGATATATATATATATTTAGTATATATTTATATACATATATATACATATATGTGTAAATATATGTATATATACGTATGCACTATATGTGTGTCTATATAAACGCAAATTTACATGTATACGTATGCACATATATACATATATATATATATGTAAATGCGTTTATGTATGTGGATGTGTATATGTATATACATATGTATATGTCTGTCTCTGTGTATGTATGTATGTATGTATGTATGTATGTACGTATGTATGTATCTACAGGGAAGTGAAAGGTATAGTTTGCTATAGACAGTCTTCTGACACCAATTTAACACTTATCGCAGTCTCTCAAATTCACTTTTAACAATTAACAAAACATCAATTAAGTAGTTTGTGTGGCCTTTAATGGTTGGCGAAAAATTTACATTCAATGCGGTATCTTCTTAGAGCCCGGATCTAAGTAGTCTCTATGCTAGACATAACAACCAAATTGCTCTAGAAAATCACATGCTGATGCATGATGTAGCACATACTAGGATGCTAATGCTATTGTTATTGATTGTGGTAATAGAAATTTTTATTGGATCAGACGGTCCACTACTGCTTGACCGAGATGCCATGCCACGCTTCCTGGCTGTCCAGGAAAGGTCCTTTGCTATTACGTTTTTACTTTTCCTTTTTTAAGGGGATTCGTCCCACTGACCAGACGGTTCATTTGCTGCTAGTGTCTGTTGCGTGAAGAACTGAGTGTGCTTGACATGATGCGAAGAGAAACGCGCTGAGCATACAACATCCTCAGCTTTTCCTTGATGGTAAAAGGTATGGCCACCGTTTGTTGATGCGCTTCCCTGCAGCACGTCTCTTTGACTCAGCTGTAGTTCTGGAGGAGGCGTAAAACAAGATTGTGTCCCTGTCTCTCATCTCTGTCATTTGGGCAATGCGGTAGAGGGTTAGTGGTAGATAAGAGTGACGTCATCCTCTGGACCCTCTAAGGTTTAAAAGGTTTTCGTTGACTGCTACTTTTTAAGTTGTTTACAAGTTTTTATGCTTCACTGTTGTTTGTCATTGTATTCTCCTAAATATTTTTCGCGGCACTTGTGGCCAATAAAGAAACAATTATTATTAGTAGTAGTATTATTAACATTGTTGTTGTTGTTGTTGTTGTTGTTGTTAAGGCGGTGGGTTGGCAGAATCGTTAGTACGCTGGACTAAATGTTTAGTGGCATTTCGTCTACCTTTATGTTCTGAGTTCAAATACCACCGAGGTCGACGTTGCCTCTCATGCTTGCGGGGTCGATAAAATATAGTTACCAGTCAAGTGAGGGCGTCGATGTAATCGGCTTGCTCCCCACCATCACCACCACCCCCAAAAATGCAGGCCTTGTGCGTATGATAGAAAGGATCATTATCATTGCAATGACGAAGGTGTTGATGGAGATGAAGATGAAGACGATGATGATGATGATGATGATGATGATGATGATGATGATGATGATGATGACGACGATGGCGACGACGACGACGACGACGACGATAATGCTGATGATGATGACGGTGGCTTGTAATTAATTGAACAGTCAATATGAATTTGTTTAGCAGCAGTAGATAAATGTGTCTTTATTGACTTAACTAATTTAACTAATTAAAAGATTTAGTCTCCATAATAATGGATTGTATTTATTAATTGGAAGTCAATTAGCAAATGTTGTTAAATATATTAACATAATAATAAGAATAATGACTAAACAAATTAATTAACTATACGCGCGCGAG
>NC_069002.1:14118513-14120636 GCF_001194135.2 Octopus bimaculoides | reverse complement strand
GTGTATGTGTGTGTGTGTGCGTGACTGTGGGCGTATAGTGTGGGTGTACATGTTGTGTGTAGATGTATATGTGTAGACTAAGAACAAAAACAAAATCATGAAGAAAACATCAACAATTGCCACAAGAACAAGTAGAAAATAGAGACAACAGAAAAATATGGTGATGATGATGATGATGATGATGATGATGATGATGATGATGACGATGACGATGACAACGACGACGACGACGATGACACTCATGATGCCGATGATGATCATGAGGATGATGATGATGAGACGATAATGATGATCACGACAACGATTATGATGATGATGATGATGATGGTGGTGGTGGTGATGGTGGTGGTGGTGGTGGTGGGGAAGAATATGATGTTTATTATGGGGGTTTGTGGTGGTGGTGGTGGCGGCGGCGGCGGCAGTGGTGGTGGTGGTAATGATAATGATGATGTATGTCGTCATCACCACCATCATCAGTATCATCATCATCATCATCACAAACATGGTGTACTATCACAAGAAAAATAACAAGAACAATAACAGCAATAACAGCAAAAACATCGAAAACAATTTCGAGGATTTAATTCGGTCGTTGATAAAAATCTTAATTTGTTTTTATAAGCAATTTGTAAAATCAATTTCTCATTAATCCATTTGTTCATATCTCGATATGATTTCTCTAGAAAGAAGATTGGCAGATAAGGGAAATAATCAATGTTTTCATGTTAATCCCTCATTTTAAAATAATACTTGGACTTTTTAATTTGCTACCCGGCATAGGATGCTCTATAGAGTCATTCGATCTGCAAGAAATGATAGTCAACTCCTCATCAAATCATAATTTATCAACCTAAAAAAAAAACAAGTATTAGTCAATGTAGTTTTGAATGCAATGTATACAGTAAAATGATGGAATGATCACGGCTGGAAACTTTTACAGTCGGAGCCGATCTAAGATTATATAAGGGGTTTGCTTTTTCTTTATTCTTCTTCCTCGTAAGGTATTTTATTCCGAGATACACTTTTTTTTTTTTGTTATCCTCCAAACTATTTTGGACAGTGAGATTTTTTTTGCAACTGGACAGAAACATACATGCATTCACACACACACACACACACACACACACACACACACACACGCACACACACACACAAACACACACACAAACACACACACACACATGGTTGTACGTTTTCTGTATATACATATATATAATTTGTTTATGTAACTGTATGTATTTATAAATGTAGATGTGTATATGTGTGTGTGCTTGTGTGTGTGCGTGTGTGTGTGTGTGTGTGTGTGTGTGTGTGTGTGTGTACATATATGCATGTGTGTTATATTAATGATAAAGCTTTCGCCGTTATTTTTTCATAAAGGACATTTCTTGTTTCCACAGAAATGTAGATGTGTTTTTAATATGGTATGGTTCAATGAAAAGCTCTTAACCTATTTACACACACACCCACATACACACACACACATACACACACATACACACACACACATATACACATACACATACACATTCATGCATACACATACGTATATGTATTTGTGTCTGTTTGTGTGTGTCTGTCTGTGTGTGCGTACGTGTGCGCGTGCGTTGCCATGCTACAAGGTTCACAGATAAAATAACCCTGGAGTTGGTTTTGCTTCTCATCTCTCGGGTGACGATATAAAAAAAAGCTTCAACAGCAACAACAAAAATTACAAAAGTTAAAGGAATCCAACGTCAGGTCCCAAATGCTGTCACTCGATGTGCTAGAAAGAACAGCAATAAATGTTATGCATTAGAGATCATATGAACAGCATTCCGCTCTTAGACCAAACCATAAAAATAAAGTTTCTCCCTCGACTCATTTAGATTTCGTGAACGCCTTATAAATCAGCTATTTTAGGTAAACGCAGAATACTGGGATTCAAGGTCCGTTGTTGTTAGGGAGAGATCGATATTATTGATTACTCCTTGTCACTCTCTCACTCTCTTTCTTTCTCTCCTTTTCACTCCTCTCTTCCCCCGTCTCCCTCTTCCCTTCTCTCTTTCTCTTTCACTCCTCTCTTCCCCCGTCTCCCTCTTCCCTTCTCTCTTTCTCTTTCACTCCTCTCTTCGCCTGTGTCT
>NC_069002.1:14117272-14118503 GCF_001194135.2 Octopus bimaculoides | reverse complement strand
CTCCTTCTTTCTCTCTGTCACACACACACTCTCTGTCTGTCTGTCTGTCTGTCTGTATGTCTGTCTGTCTCCCCCCCCCCATAGATATTTCTTCAGCTCAAGATTGAAAAAACAACTACTGACTCAACGGCTTCTAATTGCGATAAATGTTCAATACTATAAAAGAAGACCGAATTGTTGAAAAAAAATGCCTTGTGGTATTCCTTTTCATCCTGAATTAAAATCCCGTCAGGATCAACTTTTCCTTTCAACCTTTTAGTGCTGGCAAAATAAAACAACCTTTACCTGGTGTTGTTGATTTGCTCACGTACCCCCACGCTACTTACTGTGTCTCAAAATGCATCCGTTTTGCCCCAATAATTACTGCTTTGGAATGGCATTGTTGGATTTCCCAACGATGTTGTTTGGATATTTCAACCAAATTACATGACAGATACTGAGTTTTAATGTTCGGGGCTTCATCAGGTGGAAATGTTTCGGATTTGGAGGATAAGATTAATGCTTCCGTCAAAGTCTCTGTACTCCACCGTTTCGTTCGATCTATAAAATGTTGCTTTATCATCAAATGTATTGGAGAAACTTATCATATTTCTGACAACGTGATTTCTCACAAAGAAGAAAACGATTCTGATCATTTCTCGACATATCCACATTAGTGCTCCAGCATGACCGCACCTACATGACTGAAACGAATAAAAGGATATAGGTATGGTTGTGTGGTAAGAAGTTTGCTAGCCAACTGCGTTGTTCCAGGTTCGGTCCCACAGCGTGGAACTTTGGGTAAGTGTCTTCTATTATAACTTCGGGACAACCAAAGCCTTGTGAGTGGATTTGGTAGACGGAAACTGAAAAGAAGCATGTTTCATATGTGTTTGTGTGTGCGTGAGCACGTGTGTGCGAGTGTGTGTGTGCGTCTGTGTTTGTCCTCCACCACTGTTTGACAACCGGTATCGGTGTGTATACGTCTCCATAACAGGCTTAAGAAACAATTAGTGCTGGGGTCGATTCATTCGATTAAAACTTGGGATATCCAATAAATAGTTGTAAGATTTCAAATTCACCTTACCCTAATTAAATATTTTAAGCGACTTGAGATACATGTCCTACCTTGGTTTTTGTTGTGTGTAATACTATGCACGCGCGCACACACACACACACACATACACACACACACACACACACACACACACAAATATATATATATATATATATAGAGAGAGAGAGAGAGAGA
>NC_069002.1:14113700-14117054 GCF_001194135.2 Octopus bimaculoides | reverse complement strand
GTGTGTGTGTGTGTGTGTGTGTGTGTATGTGTGTGTGTGTGTGTATATGTGTGTATATATATATATATGCATAAATACATTTATATATGTATGCATTTATATATAAGTACATATATGCAAACATATATATATACATATATACACATATATATATAATATATATTATATTATGTATGCATGCTTGCATGTGCGTATTGTATATACTACGAACAAGTATCTACTGAAGGTCTGAATTCTGTACCGATACATGAAAAACACGAGAGGTTTATCTGTTTTTGACAATATATTTTAATATCTTGTTTACAATATTTACAATGTTTTCGCCAGTGAGAGAACCATCAACTGACATAAACATGAAAGGGAGAAATGGCGGCGTTATAGATGACTCACCCTCAGAATGAACGCAGTAGAAGTCCTCAAATAAACAAATTCAAATAAATAAATTTAAAAAAACACGTAAACACAATTTTCAAAGTGGCAAACTCATAAGAAAAATAATAATGATAATAAGAGACAGGTAAACTCGAAAGCATAGAATGTCAGAATTTAATATCCCAAAAGGCAAATTTGCACAGCATAAATAAAACTGATAACAACAATGCACACATGGACACACAAACACTCATGGGTATACGCATACACACACACACACACACTTATCGAAAGAATAAAAATGCCCGTCATAGTGTGTTTTGAGAATTTACTCAACAAAGACGACAATGATGACGATAGTAAAAGCAACAGCCTTGACAGTTGCACAGAAGCACAACCATTGTCAAGAGAGAAAAGCATTCATTAAGGCAGCAGTTTTGACGCAATTTAGCCATCATCGAATTCTTTAATATGGACAATCCAAAACAGAACTGCAGAAAAGTTATATTTTATAAGGACTGCATTTCGTTGATCGAAACTTTGTGTAGCAGCGGACAAGCAAAATACCAATCTATCTTTGTTTTTTTGTTTTTTTAAGCAGGGGGGGGAGGCTTTATCTGTACCCTCGAAGTACTAGTTTAGGGAAGTTCTCGGTGGTGTCAGGTCAAGTATTTTGTACATAGAGAGAGACAAGGGCTACGGCACCGTCTGCTCGAACATCATAAATGAGGGCGAGGTGAAGTAACAGGCAAAGATAGGTGAAATACCTGATAATAAGCTTGCACTCAGTACACCAACTAGCACAAGGGAAATAACCAGTGGTTTTAAAGTGATAATGACCTTTAGTATATTGGTTTCAAATTTTGGCGGGCACAAGGCCAGCAAGTTCCATTACATTGACCCCAGCGTATAACTGGTACTTAATTTATCGACCCCGGAAGGATGAAAGGCAAAGTCGACCTCGGCAGAATTTGAACTCAGAACGTAAAGACGGACGAAAAAGCATTTTGCCGGGCGTGCTAACGATTCTGCCTCCATGACCTTTGATCTGTTGCTGCCAGCGTGGATTAGTTTCGAAACCAGCCATGTTTGAAAAAAGTTCTCAAATCGGCGCCATGCCGGGTCTTCTAATAGCTCACTGGGCAGCCATTGAGAAAGAAAAGAGAACAGAAATGGCGTTTTGACTACACTTTATAAAAGTGAATTTTATTTAAGGCGGTTGTGTGTAATTTGAGGGAGGTTTGACTGCTAATTCTTGTTAACTGGAATACATCACAATATTCAACTTCACTCGATCCTTTAAGTTCTAAGATTAAACCTAACAGCAGACGGCCAGATATTGATATTGTATGTGGTGGCGGAAAAATGGATGAAGAAGGAAAAAAACGAACTTCACTGCATGTAAGATATGTCCACTTTGTCAAAACATCGATCGATCATCAATAGAAGGTAGACGAAAACTGCAAATCGATCAGTAAATGACAAACGAAATGAAAGTCTATCATGTATTTTCTGAGAAAAACTTTTGTTATGGATTTGGTGAATATATTATTCTTTTATTCCTTTATTCTTATTCATCTTTCATGTATTTCTGTTTTTAGCATAATTTTCTCTTCATACAAGGAATCTTGAGTAACAAAGTTTTGCAAAGACTCATTGTTTTTTCTTCTCTGTTGACGACAACGACGACGTCCGGAAATTGCATAAACCAGGAGGTGTGAATGAAATGGAATGGTTAAATAAGGAATCGATCTTCACATCAATAGCTTACCTTCAGACTAAGATACGAGAAAGGAATCATTTCCTCTCTGGATAACTGTATTTATTTCCATTTAATAAGACACAAAGGAAAGACACAATGCGGTGGCAGAGACAGAGAAGTTATATTTTGACGTTGAGAATTTTTTTTTTACATAACAGAAGAGCGATGGCTTGTTTGAAACACTATACTATCGCAAACGAAGAGATCGACGGTTCGTGTCTTTCTACAAGCAATGTAAGCTGTCAGTAACCTATACACTTAGCTTTCCAACAACCAATGAACAAATGCTTTCTTTTGTTTTTGTTTTTGGTGTGTTGGAATCCTAGTAATGGGAGTGTCTTTTACATGGATCCCTGTAGTTAAGTCTTTAGTAAATGCTTAGAGATAACATTTGATAAGTCCCTTGCAAGCTACCTAAAAACACGCGTGCTCTGAGAAACATGCCTGTCTCTTAAAAACTAACCAATCAAGCAGCCTTGTGGTTGGGTTGCTCTACGTGCTAGAAAAAACAGCTAATTATCCTTTAGATTCTTTCCCACTTACTTCAGACAAAAATGCGTCGAAAATATGGTTCTGGACCTCCTGTACGTAAGAAAAAGACGGTGAGGCCACGGTTGAACTACATTTTATTATATGTCTCCCAGATCATAATTGGCCTTAGACTCATCAACAACCGCAACCTGCAAGAAATGATAGCCACTTCCGCTTCAAATCTTGTCTGTCTGTCTTAAAAGAAGAAAGAACACACTGAGAAAATGAGTCTCAAAATAATCAAGCTTCTCGTGGAACCATAAAGAGAAACAAGCCAAAACGCTGAACGATTACCAAGAATTCCCATTTGGGAAAGTCAGAGGGTGTTATTGCACTTCAGCCAGTTATTGAATGATATTTCACCTTGTTCAGACATGATCTAATTACTACTTATAAACATAAAAACACATTCTTTTGATGTATAATATAAAGCAATTATTATATTTTTCATCTATAATGGGATTACTTGAAATCCCGCTACCACCCTTCACAGCATTTCATACCATACCTTCTTAAGCCAACGCGGTAAACACTTGAGCAATAAAGCGACTGAACACAGCCTGGCTTCAAAGCCTAATTTCTATTGACGCTACGCCTGTGAATGTTAACATATACAGGGAGACGCACACACACACACACACACACACACACACGCACACATACATATACACATATATATATATATATAT
>NC_069002.1:14108046-14109219 GCF_001194135.2 Octopus bimaculoides | reverse complement strand
GAGTGTTTCTTGAGCGAAAACATCTAAAACTCCACGAGGTTCCGGCAGGGGGGTGGGGGGTGGCGAACCCTACTGTACTTTTTCACCACAACTTTCTCTCACTCTTTCTTCCAGTTTCTGTTGTACCTGTATCTCAAAGGGCCAGCCTTGTCACACTCTGTGTCACGCTGAATCTCCCCGATAGCTACATTAAGGATACACATATCTGTGGAGTGCTCAGCCATTTGCACGTTAATATCATGAGAAGCGATTCGAGAGTGAAATGTAAGGAAGCTGAAAAGATTGAAAAGTACCAGCCACTGTGGGACGAGATAGGAAAGCTATGGGGCATGAGGAAAGTAATGGTGATACCGGTGGTAATTGGAGCATTAGGAGCAGTTTCTAAGGGCTTTGAAAAACATATTAAGAATATTGGAGTTGTTGTCAGGCTCAAAGTGATCCAGAAGACAGCATTGTTGGGTACAGCTTGCATTCTAAGGAGAGTATTGTGTCTTTGAGTCACAGGAGAAGAAGGAACTACTTGAAACCTTTGGTGATTTGTTATCGTCTGCTTTGAAGTAAAGTGTAACCAACAATTAAGATCTATTCGAGAATCTTCCAGAATAACAATACTAGTTAATATTATTATTATTATTATTATTATTATTATTATTATTATTATTATTATTATTATTATTATTATTATTATTATTGTCATAAACAACATGTATGTGTAATATATCAATGGATAGATAAGGTAGAATAATATAAGCGGTTAGCTTTATTTAAAAAGGCAACCTAGCATCTTCTTACGTCAGTAAATTTCTATATAAGAATACCTGTTTCAGTGTATGTATAAAGTTATAAGAATTAGTTTTATAGATGTTAACAAATAGATGCTCACTCGTACGCAACCACATGTGTGTATATGTGTGCTAGCGTGTTCATTTATACAGACAGAAAGAAAGAGAGAGACAGACAGAAACAGAATTAATGCGTTACTCATATAGATAGATAGATAGATAGATAGATAGATAGATAGATAGATAGATAGATAGATAGATAGATAGATAGATAGATAGATATAGCAATATATATCCTAAAATAGTATTTTCGTTTTTCATTCAAAATACTTCTTTATTTGGCGTATATCAACTTGATACTATTGCACCCGAAATACGAAAATCCATATAA
>NC_069002.1:14104988-14107932 GCF_001194135.2 Octopus bimaculoides | reverse complement strand
TGTGTGTGTGTGTGTGTGTGTGTGTGTGTGTGTGTGTGTGTGTGTGTGTGTGTGTGTGTGTATACACATTTAAACTTTTTCGAGTAAAATGTTAATGGGAATACGGCCAAATATTCTCACCAAACGATCGCCCAATTGAATAAGAGATCTGGAAAGATTCCACCCACTTGATCTTCGTGATTCTTAATTATTTTAATGGTTTACTGTTTGAGTGAGAATATTATGATAAAACCCCAAAGCGGGTGGTGAATATTTTGCTGTAGTGTGGGTGGCTTGTTTACAGCGGATTACCGTTATCGTTATTGTTGTTTTTATTTAGTGTCTTACACGTCCGAAATGATCAGCAGCTTTGATCCTTTCGGAGAGCCTCGTGAGAATATCTTCAGCGTGGAAGAACTGAAGATATTTCCAGACAAGACGCCTGATCCGAATGCTGGTAAGTGAATATCTGCAAAAGGTACCGACTGCCGTGGGTGGGGTAGAATTAAATCAGGCAATAGATTAAGTGTACAAAGCAGATCGAACAGATCTGTAAATGTTTCCACCTTAAGTACAAGTCCGGTAATATTGGTTTCAAAGGCCAATCATTTCGGGGGAGGGATTAAGTCGATTACGTCGATCGTAACTGGTACTTATTTTAACGATCCCGAAAGGATGAAAGCTAAGTGGATCTCGGTGGAATTTGAACTCAGAATGTAAAGCCGGTCGAAATACCACAAAGCCCGGCGTGCTAACGACACTGCCAGCTCACTGCCATACAAGATCAGTAATATTGAGAGGAAGGATCAAGTCGATACTATCGTCCCAAGTGTTTGATTGGTAATCTATTTATTAACCTCCGCAGAAGTTGAACATTAAGAGTTGAAACAGATACCACAGAGGATTTTGTCCACCATTCTAACGATTCTGCTAACCCGCCGCCCTAAACTAGAACTTATTTCCTTACCTTAAAGATTTCCGTTATTTCCTTGTTTGTGTTCCATAATTAGAGGTGTTTAATGCCTCATGTTTGAACTTATTTCATATAAAATATTTTCAGTTATGTCCTTGAGTTTGTTCCGTATACTTAAGCTGTTGAAAGCGTAACACGCGAACACAGCTCCTGTCAAGTAAACTAACAGATAATAGATACTATTAATTATTGATTGCTGAATTGTATTTTAATCAGTCTAAAAATATTTCCAGTCAGCTTTTCCATTAATTTCTCTTGGAGCAACAAAATAAACCTCGACGGATTCGCGAGATAAATTTATTTGTATTAAAACCAAACTAAATGTTTGTCTTTGGATCCCAATATAACTCTTTTGTTAATATGGTATTCCATATTTCATATAATATGTATTGAGTATGTACTCTATATCGTATACTATTTACAGATAGATTGCGCAGGGAAAATTGTCGTCGTCGTCGTTGTAGTTGTTTAACCCAGCTCCAACTTGATTAAGTGGATCAATGTATAATAGCATTCCAGCAGCGACCGATCCATCTTCGAAGGTAGCATTCGGGACCATATTCACCAAAGAGCCCTTCCAGCTTTTAAGACAGTAGGATATGATTAAACAAAGGGCGATTTGGCTGCTATTTTAAGAAGTTCGGGCAACATTGGACTGAATTAAATATCTTTGCGATGGCCACACTGGAAGGCTGTAAGCATGATACAAACTATTTTTTGCTTGAGTTTGGCAATGACCAGGAACGAAAAAAGTAGTCAGCTCCCTACATAAAATAGCGACCATATGTAACTGCTGTGTCGACCTAAACCCCCACTCCCACCTCCGCTGATCGAGACTGCTGCTACTTTCTAAGGAATCATATGAAAGCTGAGAAAAAGAAATTAAATCAAGAAATCAATGTTTAAAGAAGAAATAAAGAGACGTGTTAGCACAGATTAATCTACCGATTATTACATGTTAACTAGTTTAAAAACACACTTTGTTTTTCATTAACCGGAAGTACCATTGAAATATGGTAATTAGCTGTATAGAACTTCAGATAATGGAAACAGTGGCTGTGTAATTGAATTTCCATTCCTTTCTGGAAGGATCAGAGAAAAGAAGGTTAATTAATATTTTGACCTTTATCTTTTTTTATTGACAATGAAAAGAAAATGCAAAAAGAAAATAATACTTTTCCTTTTTTTTAATCCTTTTCAAACTAAAGAAAAACTTTATTGTAGCATTATTTTTTTATGAAGCAAGCAAGCACGAGTTTGAGTATCAGCAGTTGTTAAATATATCGATCAAATTTGTTAATTTATCGATCTAATTATATAAATCTGTGATGTTCAAACTGATAGATTCTGAGATCTTGGCTAGGAAATCGTAAGCTTTATTTTCTTTTTCATTTCCGTTCTTTTAGGTTGTTTTTTTTGTATGCAAGAAACGAAATTTCATTTGCTTTTCTGGAGATAATGGACGTAACAATGATAGATTGATAGATATTGAAATACTTGGCTGTTTTAAGGGAAAAGGATATAAGATTTTTAAAAAGCACGTTTTTTTTTATTATTATAGTTTAATTTTATTTTTTTAACTGCTAAAAAGAAACAGTTGCAACATTAAGATTGAATTCGACTACTCATCTAATCTATTTGATAAAAGACATTAACACGTAATTAAATCACTCTTGATTGATACCTAATTATCATTAGACGTGACACTCTGTTTATATAATTCCTTTATCAGCTCCCAACCTGAAAAACAAAAGTGTTTCCTGGTGGCTTTATCAGCAAATTTATCATTATAGTTACATCAGGAGGGAAAAGAAAATTGTGTGCTTAAGAACGCATCACCCTTGTCCAGATATTGAAATTGCAGTCTTACAATCGAGAATGCAACATTCTATCACGATGCCACGTGTCTCCACACTGTAGTTTCATGTATGTGTGTGTTGTGTGTGTATTTACATACATACATACATACATTCATACATACATACATACATA
>NC_069002.1:14103184-14104963 GCF_001194135.2 Octopus bimaculoides | reverse complement strand
ATATATATATATATATATATATAACATTAACTTGGTGTTTTAACAATCTGTAGGTATAATCATAATTCCCGAACCCCTCACCGGTAAAAGTGTTGGTCAAAAAGGTTTAACCCTTGAGTGGTAGAGACGTGGTAAACTATGCAAACACATTCCGAAATACGGATTTCGGTGGCTTTCTTTAAAGATTGGCCTACAATTTGAGTAGAATACATACATTAAAACTTCGGAAGACATTCCGAGATGGCAACTAAAGTGTAGTTATGGAAACATCCAAAACCTGAAGAAACTGGTCATAGTCCTCATCAGCAACAATTAGTTAAGACGTGATTTCATATGAGTTACAGAAGTACAATTACTGTAACGTGTATAAAAATGGTAGATTCTTCACGCTTTTAGGAATTAAAGTAAGCCATCTCTTCCTTAGGCTCTCCAATTTTTGTATGTTTGGAGGTTTTCATCACTTGCAGGAAGAAGGTCACCACCACGATCTTCTAGCAGGGTCACTTGGACTTTTGGGAGAAGAGAGAGAAATGTTGTTACCCCCAAACCAAAGATCTGTGTTTGAATACGCGCTACTGTTAGAGGCATCAAAGTGGCAGGGATAGTACCGAAGAGGTTGACAGATCAAACTACCCAGGAACATTTATCTGATTCCTACAATACTTGGGTCGACACGATGTTATGTGAGAATATTTAATGGGGGAAAATACTTGCCTAGAGTGAGGCGCAGTCTGAATGAACCGGAACTTTCTAACCACATGATTAAATTCTTGTAATTAAGAATGTTTCTCCAACAAACATAAAATTATTCTATCATCTTCATCTGGAAGATTTGAGAATAAGAATGTCTTAGGAAGTTCCTCAGTTACTCCTGACAAAAGCCATCAAAATATTATTTAACCAAAGGAGGTCTGATTTAGGTAGAGAACTAGCAATTTTAAGGAATGAGAAATAGTTACTGTTGATCCCTAGTGATACATCGACAAGAATTGAACTCAGAACGTAAAAATACGGAAGAAAAACCGTCAATCATTTTGTCAATTCGACGCCTTGTAAAATTATGGAACGTAATAATACTATCATATATTGGTAAAAAGTCATTAATTTGTAGTATAGTGATACAATCGATTAAGCTGACGGTAATAATGCTACAGGCCCCGTGGTTGGATAAACGGCAAGGCTGAAGCCTATACGATTTAACGGAAGAGGCAACGCTCACTACATTAAAATATTTGGTTCTGCGTTTGCTACGTTGTTACCATGTAACAATTTTCTATTAATGTTTTACATGCACCTTGTACTGCTAGACTTCCCCTTCATCAGCCGTGAACAGGAGATTAAAACTATTTCGGCACCTGAAGTCAGCATCGTTTCTATTAACAGTACCGAGCAATGCTAAGGCTACCTGGGTGGGTATATGCTATTTTGGCTACACTTTACCACAAATTTCCCCTCCTGTTATACGTACCACGCCAAATTAAGGTCAGCTCCAGCGACGCTAGCCAAGCAGCAATTTGTTTGTTTCGCTACTTTGCCATGAAAGCCTACTACGGCGTCATTGTTTCTTATATATAACTTAAAAAATGAGGACATTGTAGGAGACTTGTTAATGGAGGATCACTTTGATAAGGGCACAATGAAGAATATTGATTGAGAGATGAAAAGATAATCGATCAAACATTGCAAAAGAAATTAGTAAGAGGAAAAAAAGGAGAAAAATGGCCATGACGGAAGGCTTGCTGATTAGTTGCTGTACATATATATATATATATATATATA
>NC_069002.1:14101225-14102655 GCF_001194135.2 Octopus bimaculoides | reverse complement strand
CTAGGACTTATTTTTTAAAGCTTGGTATTTATCCTATCGGTCTCTTTTGCCGAACCCCCAAGTTACTTGAATGTAAACACGCCAACACTGGTTGTCAAGCGGGGTGGGGGCAAATACAGATACAAAGACACACACATATAGATATATATATATATACGACAAGCTTCTTTCAGTTTCCGTCTACTAAATCCATTTACAAGGTTTTGGTCGGCCCAAGGCTATAGTAGAAGACACCCAGGTGCCACGCAGTGGGACTGAACACGGGCTCTTGTGGCTGGGAAGCAAACGCTTGACAAGTGTAGAGCGGTGCGTAACGGATTAAGATTATTACTCCGTTGATCGTGACTCCGTCACGAGTTCCCTGATACTCGCGGTTAATGCGAATTGAGTCAAACCCAATGGATTCAGGATTTGCATAAGGTCCACATCACTGAACTCTAACCATAACAAATCAGTTAAAAGTTTCACCTATGGGAAAATTAAATTTGCTGCCTTCGTTTTTTATTGTTAATAACATTTCAAGCAGAAAAAAAAACGAGTGTCCGACAAAATATTTTGCCTTCCACCCTTTCGAGGCCAATGAAATAAGTACCAGTTGAGTACTGGGGTCGATGCAATCGACTTAACCTCTCTCTCGAAATTGCTGGGCCTGTGCCGAAGTTTGAAGCCAAACTTTTCCAAATATGGTGTATATGAACTACATCTTACAATATGCCATTATTCCTTTTTAAATGTAGTAGAGTTTGATCTGTGGAAAATTTGGCAGCTATTTCTGTCAAAGCGTCTGACAATGTACAAGCTTCCACAGTGCGTCGGACAAAAATAGGTAACAATGGATAATAAATTCATTTCAGTAAACCATGCCAAAACTTACGAACTATACTCACAATCTATACACATTTGCCGGGGAAAGAAAGAATGAAAGAATGAAAGAAAGAAAGAAAGAAAGAAGTGCAGACATCCAACTCGAAAACTGGTATGTTTGAATTCGAGACGAAATAAAGCTGGTTAGTCCTTGTACAAGTCTTTGCTATCACCCCCGTCAAAATATAGGACGTTAGGAATACAATTATAAAATATGTTGCTGCTAGAAGTGTATACATGACCGGGACGGAAGTTTGTTGCGGATTGGGTGTCAAATGAAAGATTAGAAAAAAAGAAAAAAAATTGTAAGCAGTTGGTATAATTCGGACGTTTGCTTCACATTACTTCATAGTGGCCTTGACTGGAATTTTGAGGTCAGTCTTCAATTGAGCTACACCCGCGCGCGCGCACATGCACACATACACACATGCACACATGCACACACACACACACACACTCTCTCTCTGTCTCTTGCTCTTTCTCTCTCTTTCTCTCTCTTTCTCTCAATCTTTCTCTCTCACACACATGGATGTGTGTGTATATATAGATGTATGTATGTATGTATG
>NC_069002.1:14090330-14096694 GCF_001194135.2 Octopus bimaculoides | reverse complement strand
TGTGTGTGTGTGTGTGTGTGTGTGTGTGTGTGTTTGTGTTTGTATATGTAATCATATTTATATTTTCTCATAATACCGTTTGTTTGTTGTTTGTGCAACTTCTTTCTAAATAAATAAGTCGGTGGTTTGCTTTAATAATTATAACTGCACGTTTTGACTACTGAAAACTGTATTTATTACAGACATCCCTCATAAAACTGTACGGAATATCAGAAAATCAAAGAAGATGTGCTACTACACTAATATTTTATACTAGTATGTCTTCCATTGCAATAAGTTAAAATATTTTACCAATTTCTTTTTTGACTCCTCAAAATTTTATGCTGTGCAAATGTCTTTCTTAGAAGCCTAAACGTTCTTTCCAATAACAACCTCATCGAATAAATTTTCCAAAATATGTCTCTCCTTCTGATCTTTTAGTTTATCTTAATTGTTTAAAACTAAAACACTGGAGCGACAAATGCTTCAAGATTTAAGTACATTTTATTGTACAACATTCTCTCCCCTTACCCCTGTCTCTGAAGGACGTTTTTTCATTAAAAAATTTTAAAGGCTCTCTTTATTCTCTAAAAGTTTTCACAATTTTCTGGAAACTTTTTCAGCATGAAATTTGCATCATTAGGTACAACTTATTTTTGTTATAAATATATTTTTATTTGATCTATGTTTATTATCAGGTTTTGTATATTTAGTTTGATCTGATGTTATTCTTTTACATGGCCAGAGTCGATTTGCTGGAAAATCTGAGCTGTCAATATACAAACCATAAATACATTTCTCCAAAATTATTTTCAAAGAATTATTTGATTAGCCCTTGGCAAAGTAGTATGACTGAACCAACAAAACAGTAAACAATTTTCAATTGCTCGCAGCATTGACAAAATCTGGTATTACCATGTATTTTGTAGTAGCTTCTGTCCCATTACTACATGCAGAAAATTATTTTAACTGTCAAAAGAATTATGCAAACGAGAAAATATTTTTAAAGTTTTCTTAGTAAATGCTTCGATATCACTTGGTCATAGGTCAACAATCTTAGAGAATCTTGCAAAAGAATTGCATCCCAATCAATACAAACTAGGTTTCTTCCAAGTTTGGTTTTCAATTAGTTAAATATATTTCTTGCTTTTTTTATTTTAAGTTGCCAAAATTCTGCTACTGTCTCCCCAAATTCACCAACCCGTGATTGCTAATCACTGAGACTATATTAAGGTTTCAATCGTCTCAGCTGGAATTGTGTGCTAATTCAAAAATGTGATATGTCGTTTCTGTCCATGAAAGGGATATTGGATAATGGTATCATTTTAGCAACTTTTCAGATAGAAGCGTTCATAAAAATCGTCACAAAATTTACCCCCTGCAATGGCTTTAACTATCTGAGATGGTTTAACATCATAACTAACCTAGAAGAAATAGTGGTTCAATAATAGTTTTGAGACATAATTTTGACGAATTTTCAGGTGTCTTGAAACACAATTCTCAAGAAATGGTATTCAAAGCAAAAATGGCTACTGTGACAGCAACGAAACACTCCAATCTGATTATTTCTGGTCATGACAAACTAACAACAACACTCGCCTTAGGTCTTTGACGTTGCAAATGGTCTTTGCTATCCTACCTCCCTCCCTCTCACCACGTGCCACAGAGAACTCTATAAAGCAGTAATCACAATTTTCTTTGCCCACACAAAGCTTTTAATTAAAGGCTGTTCCATAAATTTTCACCATCATTATGCATGTTTATGTATATCTATCTATCTGTGTGTGTATGTATATATATATATATATATTGTTGTGTCTGGGGAGAGTCATTCTCTTTTAGAACCTTATTATTTAACACACCCACCGGTTTAGTTTCCACTCATTTACTTATTTTTTCTAGAAAAAATAAATTAGTAAATGAGTGGAAACTTAACCGGTGAGAGTGTTAAATAATAAGGCTCTAAAAGAGAATGACTTTCCCCAGACACAACAAAATATGCTTCAACACACGAACTCACATAAAGAATCTTGCAAATCAAATCCCAAAACGATATATATGTGTGTGTATACATATGTTGCTGAAACCGCTTCGGTCATTGGATTGCACCTAGAAAGTTACTCTCCCAGGCACAAGTCCGGTCAAAGTTGTTTATGGAAGACCAGCAGTCGCCCATGCATACCAGCCTCCTCTCTCCACACTACTGATGTTATCCAAGGGAAAGGCAAATGCCGATATAGCTTGGCACTTGTGACGTAGCAACTCATTTCTACAGCTGAGTGAACTGGAGCAACGTGAAATAAAGTGTCTTGCTCAAGAACACAACACGCAGCCCGGTCCGGGATTCGAACTCACAACCTCACGATCATAAGCACGACGCTCTAACCACTGCGCCTTATGTATATGTATATGTATATATATATGTACGTATATATATGTATATGCATATATACACTTGTATATATATATATATATTCCGTTTATATATTTGTTTTGCAAGATTTATATATATATATATATATATATATATATACACACATAAAAATATACGTATACGTAACTATATTATGTATTATATAAGATAAGCATAACGTATATATACGCATATACTTATACGTCTTACTTATGTGTACATATATACATACATACATGCATATATTCATACATATATATATATATATATATATATATATATATATATATATATATATGCATATATCTTCGTTGTGTAGTTGTAACAAGGAAGGAAACCTTGAGTATATTTTATATTCTATATTCCAAGACTTGCACATACAGTTGTTGTACGTCTGTGAAACTCTTCATTAATTATTATCTCATACCTGTATAACTGCCTCAAGGCTGCCATTGTATTTAATAAAGGATATGGAATAATTAATAGAGTGGATGGGAACTTGGAATCACCGAAGCAAGTTTAACAATAGAAATACGGTCTAATGCACCAAACTTTCATAAATATGTATGTGTGGAAGAGAAGCGCAGAGAAAACAAAAAGAAATGGGGGAAAATAAGAAAGAACGAAAGAAAATGTGAGGAGAAAATGTGTAAGAGAAAAATGGCTATAAGAATTAAAGTCGAATCGTTGCTATATTCTGGCCAATAATAAAGGAAAGAAATGGGAAGAAAATAACATTCCATCATATGTAAATAAGAACATTATATGTAGTTTGTCTGTATGACTGCACTTCTATGTGTTAGCAAGAGAATAAATTCTTATAAATCTGTTAGTTTTCTTTTTATTCTTTTATTTTAATCTTGTATTTGTTTTTCGTTGCTATTTTTATTTTATTTTTGTTTTTGTTTTTTTCCTTTTCCGTTTCGTTTATTTTTCTTTGTTCTTTCTTTTTGTCTTTACTTCGGAAAAAAATAATGAAATATATAAAAAAAAGAAATGAGAAATAGTCTATAATACATATCATCAAGTTTTGTATCGTTCAGTTTCAGAGCAGAATAATGGACATTTTTCAAATGGATTTTATGTGCGTATATTTTGCATTTTGAATGCATATCAAACAATATGCAAATCTGAAGAGGAGAATAGTAATCTGTCAAACGTAAATCTGAATAAATGAATTGTTATTCCGATATTCACCATCAACAGCACCGCCACCACCAACAGCAACGATCGAAATCCACACCCCAACCCCCAAAACAGGTTATCGTGAACAAGGACACCGTATGTGTCACATTCTTTACATACAGTAGTCTTGGTTGTCGTAACAACCAACTGAACCAATGGATATTTACCAACTTAAAAAGAGACAACAAAGTAGAAATTTTGCGTTTTGTGAACTGTACATTTCTTTTAATGGTCTCAAATGTAATTTTCTTGCAAATGTAGATTTATATATCCAAGGAAAATAAGAGAGGTAGAGTCAGTAAATAAATTTAAGAATTCATCATTTTTATGATTAAGCAAATCATTTTCTACTATCATGCAATAATAATTGTTACGTGGTTCAATAACGTAGATAATAAAGATAACAGTCACCTTTGAAATCTAAGCAGTTCTATTCTTCTGTAACTGATTCCCTTTTTGAAGATACTACAGTTTTCTGTAGGGGCTATATTGAATAAGTATTGATGTTATTATACAGCTTTGAAATCATTTACAATAATACTTTGGTGGCGAAACGTATTGATCAGGTGTTTTTTTTTTATGTAAGCACGGGATTTCATGATGGGTTGAAGTTTGTGAATTAATAGGATTGTGCATCTCATACTTCACAACAGATTCCACGTTGCGAAATTCAGTCTTTTCCATAAAAATTGGTTCGTCATTCTATGACGTATTTATAGCCACACAATAGAAGCTGTTAGGAAGTTGTACATTAAGATATTCAAAGACATATATGTAATGATCACAGCTGATGTTAATCAAAATAAAGTTAATTTGTAGGTTTAACTGAGGTGATTTGTCGGTTTCTCGGCCCTCCACCTAGTTTTAAATCCTCTTCTGGTGCTCATGTTGTGTCGGTGTTGGTGACACTGAAGGTAAAGTTATTTTGTTTGCTTCCCTTTTGGCTCGGTGAATCGACCTGTGATGCTTTGGAAGCAGCCATGATCTTCAACTTTGGAATATGATATTGTTGTTTTTACTGCTGTCTCTCCCGGTGTCAGCTGTTTTCTTTTTACTTTCCTTTATCTTGGAAAGAAATCTCCCAGGTGACATTTAGTACCATAAGGGTACCATAAGGGTACCATAAGGGTACCATAAGGGTACCATAAGGGTCTTGTGCTCTGAACCACCTGAATGATTCCTCTCCTATTCGTCCTGTAGACGGAATATAGTTCCAAAAGCCTTGTGATGATCGATGAAGAGAACCTGGATCTGGAGTGAATGCAGATCCCACCCAACCACATGTTATTAGAGGGCACCTCAGTACTCTTTCTGTGTCCACTTTTGAACAAATTATCAGCCCAACTCACTACGAATATCTCTATATATATGATCTAATTTTAATTGTCCTATCAAGACTATAATTTCAATCAAAAATATTCCATCACCCTAAAAGAACCAATACACTACTTACGACTAAAATACTAAATACAATGAAAGTAAAATACTCTGGAATTCTCCATTATCTCAAAGAATATCAAAATTCTCTTCCCCGCCCCCACTCCTCTCTCGATTTTATTTTATCGATTTTAAGTTTTCTTTCGTTTTTGCTATTCCCATGATTATTTTAATCTTTTTCGATTATGATTCATTTCACTTAAAATTTTAAATTGTTTTCTTTTATTTTTCTTAATCATTATTTATAATTAATGTTCTTGTACTTTAGGTTTTGACCAACGTTTGCAAATGTAAAAAAAAAATCAATGTACAAGAGATAAAATGTAACTTTCAGCCATCCAAGTCGAAGACAATACTTAAATTGAGATTCGTTAAGCGAGACAGAACACACAAGAAGAAGAAGAAGAAGAAGAAGAAGAAGAAGAAGAAGAAGAAGAAGAAGAAGAAGAAGAAGAAGAAGAAGAAGAAGAAGGACGAGGAGGAGGAGGAGGAGGAGGAGGAAGTTGTGGTGATGGTTCTCGAGATGTTCTCGAGATATAAAAATTAATACGCTTGCCTTTGTGTCAATGCAATAAATCTTTCTACTTGTATATTTTGATACATTGGTCACCCATTTGCATCGAAACGGGCGCAGCATGCGTGTTTTATGCTGTAGTTGTTATGTCTGTAATTTTTACTCTTGTTGTTGCTGTTCTTACTGATGTTGTGGCCGTTGTCGCTGATGTTTTTAGTCAAAGGTTAACCTTCGTCGAGTACTGCTCTCTCTCTCTCTCCTAAATTAGCAACAGTAAATTGCTAACAACTAACACTTCTGAAGAGTCAGTTGATAAAACTGACAGCATCTGCTCGGACACAATGAACCTGATGATAGACGCTTATCTACTCAGTCAATGCGATAAGTTCTAACCGAGGTTATTTTTATCGATTGTGTAAAATGCACATATTTAGCTTAACATTGTTGGAAAGAATTCGCGTATTAGGAAACTCTGAGTTGTGATAGCGTATAGTTACGATGTTCTCTTCGCAGCCACGTGGTATTTACTTTCATAGCCTCGATTCGACTCTTAGCATATAATTAGAATCGTTGATGGAAGCTGTATGGAAGTCCGCCAAGTGGATTTTATCTAAAATTTAAAAGATGCAATCTTGTCATACATAGGGTCATACTGTTTCTGCTGCTTGGGAAGTATGTTATAGGTAATCAAGTAAGTGGAATCTGTTAATTCAATGATGAGGTATTTCCGTTTATTCAACAACTGTGTTTGCATCACTAAAACTGGCGGAGAAATATCCCTATACACACACACACACATACACATATATGTATATACATATAAAGAAAGAGACAGA
>NC_069002.1:14086931-14089932 GCF_001194135.2 Octopus bimaculoides | reverse complement strand
CTTGTATGTATGTTTGTATGTATGTATGTATGTATGTATGTATGTATGTATGTATGTATGTATATATCCTATAGAAAAATAAAGGAATTCTCGAATGCAGAGGATAGGTGTGAAGACAGCTTAGAAAATCAAATAAATACTCTTGCAAGACAGAGAAAAAGTGGCCAGCAAGCCTCTACAGAGAATCCAACCATGTACTTCTCAAATTTTGGGTGAATTGTGTACATCCACACGGAATGTAGGGTTTACCTAGGTCGGCTTTTCCTTCCGTCATTTCGGAGTCAATCAAATAAGTACCCGTTGAGCACTGAAGTCGATGTAATCGACTTAGCCCCCACCACATAAACCACTGCTGGACTTGTGCCAAAATTTGAAACCATTATTGTTATTGTTATTATTATAGACGGCGCACAGTATACAATATCGTAAGATTGTTGATTGGAGATATTGTGTCGACCGTGGTTTTGTACTGTTTCTCAAGTCACATCAAGGACCTCAGACAGACAGTACTTTACGCAATATGTGTATAGTTCCAAGTAATGCCGACTTTTGCAATACATCTAGATTGTAGGGTATATCTAAGGTTTGCAGATGTATTTTTCAGATTGGGTGGTATTGAACCCAATTCTCCGATGACAATAGTGATAACATTTATGCTCGACTCTCGTAACTGCCACATCTATTATTATTATTATCATTATTATTATTGTTGTTGTTGTTGTTGTTGTTGTTATTGTTGTTCTTATTTAACAAGAATGTGTTAAGGAAAGATGAAGTGATTGTACAGTTAGTATTATTATTACTTGTGACTGTAAAACCACAATATATTGCTGCTGTCTGTAAAAGCTACCAAAATGTTTTTGACTAGCAAGGACTGGAAGCATTACTACAAAACATTAATACAAAAATATCTACCACCACCACCATCCCTCCAGCTCCAACCTTTTCAGTAGATAATCCTGGTCAAACTTAGAATAGAACTTAGAAAAGAACATCCATCGAGAAAACAAAAGCTACAAAGCAACAAATCTGAATATAAGCGAGCGAATATGGCATCATGCACTTGAATACGATGTGGTTGTTGTGTTGTTGCTTTCATGTGTGTATGTTTAAACGAATATTTTTTTCTTATCTCCGAACCATTATGGAAAGCTTCTTAAAGGTAAATAGAATCACTTCTGATTCTATATAAATGGGAACATTCGTAATTCTAAAGAATATTGCTGCATCCAATCGATCTGTTGTGCGGGAAAACAGCGAGAAAATGTTCAAAATACGAAGCTAATAGTTTTTTATCTGAATGCTATTAAACAAATTGTATTATTATTTTTATTTTTTGTAACGTTTTCCTGTGAATGTCTTATAAAATTAGCTACTTGTCTCGCTGTTGTTTTTTCCGCCATATAATTGTATCTTTCTTTTATATTTCTTTTATGTATATTATTTACCATTTCTTTTTATTGCCGTTCCCATAACGGCTTCTATTCTTGAAATATATTTCTACCTAATATTTATAGAAAGCAGTAGATGCTTATTATTTCCGTGTAACCTTATAAATAATAAAGACATATACCTTAATAGACACGATATACAAAAAAAATGTCTCTTAATATATTCCTTGTAAAAATGTAATGAATAAATAATATACAGAAAATAAACTCAGTTATATAGGTGTAAAGGTCTTCAATTCATACGCCGAAAATCTAATATGGTGGCACCGGAAAAGAAAACATCTTTTTTTTCTGCCATATACTCAGCAGTTTTTCTCTTTGTATGACCTATTCTGAAAAAGATGAAGACATTGATATTTTAGATATTCTTAGTAGAAAAACAGTTAATGTGCAATGATTTTAAGCTCCAACGGATACGAGAGAAGTTTAAATTTTCGATTGGAATCTTTCCTGTTGTTCAATCACCGACCATTTCTGGTTATTCTAAATAAATGAGACATGTATGAGCTCTACTATGCTGACGCCCCGGGACACACAACATGAAAATCAAATCTGTGAGGCTGACACCGCAACCAACTAGATGTTAGTTCAGCCAACGAGTAAACCACGACGTGGTTGCCCCACTTGTTAGAAATAACAACTACAGCTCCCTCCTCTCATATCATAATATTTTAAAAAGAAATTGTGTTGGAAAATGTAGATAGACATATAATGTGGTGATCACATTGGACAATATAGTCCCAGATACAGTGTGGCAAATATTGGGTTGTCCGGAAAGTTCGTGCCGATTTACAGTAGCTTACCTTTCGACTTATTTGCCATGAAACCACCTCAATTCTGGGAAGAAGGTATTTTCAAGTTGGCGAGTATTTATTGACGTTTCTCTTTCCTTTAAAAATCGGCACGAACTTTCCGGACAACCCAATAGATTGGTTAATGTAGCGCTGTGACGGTCACATTAGTTACTTTAATCCTTGATACACAATGACAGACATATTCAATGCCTCGGTCTAGGTACATTATAAGAACCAAGTAAGTGATGTAGTCCACAATACATTGTGGAAAATCTATTAGTTTGTGTAGTTCAAGATACATTGTGATAAATACTTTGGCTGATGTAATCAAAGATATGTCGTATAAAACACAATGGTTAATATAGTCCTAGATTTCAGGGTCGATAAAATAAGCACCAGTTGAATCCTGGGGTCGATCTAATTGATTTATTTCCTCCCCAACATTGCTGGCCTTGCACCAAAACTTGAAACCAATATAGTCCTAGATTCCCTATATTTGCTACTTTTCCCCTAGGTACACAATAACGGGCATATCCAAATGATTCCCCATGATCTAGAGCTTTTGGTGGGTGGTATGTAGAGCAAATTACCATTCTCGTCTGACCCGTCCTTTCCTGGCCCTCTATTTGTTGTTTTTCCTGTTCGCCTTCCTATCGTCTATCTGTCCGGATGTTTTATTGTCCTCTATTGCGCTTTTGTTCCATTTTTATATTTATACTTATATATATATATATATATATATATATATATATATAT
>NC_069002.1:14083415-14086625 GCF_001194135.2 Octopus bimaculoides | reverse complement strand
AATTCTTCATCAGTTATCGACCAATGGTACTTTTCAGTTTCGCACCTTTAACGATAAGACTGAATGCTTCCCAATTGGCGATGCCCGCAATAAAAAAAGCTTTTCTTGCGTAGAATTAGGGCAAGAGCAAACAAAACGAAGCAAAACAAGCAAAACGACACAGTCATTATGATTGCTTTGTTTCGTTTTATTTGCTCTTGTCCCTAGTTCTACGCAAGAATTTTTTTTTTTCGCGGGCATCGCTAATTGGGAAGCGTTCAGTCTTATCGTTAAAGGTGCGAAACTGAAAAGTACCAATGGTTGATATCTGATGAAGAATTATGTATATTCTGTTTGTCTCACGTTTGTTTTTACATTCAATATACGTTATATCGTTTGTTTCTATATTTTTTTTCATTTATATATATGTATTTATACATAAAGACAAATAAATAGATAACTAGATACACTGAAATATATCAACTCTAGCATACATGTCAGAAATATAGACTGTATTTAAGTTTACAATGTGCGTATGTATGTGTACTTTCCCGTCTGCTATAGAGAAATACACTCACGTATATGTGCACATATATATTACATATATAGATGTGTGTGTGCGCGCTTTTAGTTTTATTGTTGTTTATACCCACATTATTTTTATATATTGCGTTATGTTTGTTTCTATTTTTCAGCGTCTGTCCAGACATTAATTTTGTTATGAATACCATGTCTTGTATATCAGGAACCAGTCACGTGTTTAGGGACGTTTCCAAAACGCTGAGCAGCAACGGAGACTAATCCCAATACTGTAATAAATAAACAGTCTCTACTTTTGGAGTCAGAAATGGTTTTCCTTTTGTCTATAAACTCAAATTACACACACATACGCATACACACGTACACACGGCCAACACACACGATCAGACGTACATGTATTTCTGCTTATACTCATATTTACACACCATACATACCTTCATACATACATGCATACATACATACTTATAAATAAATATATACGTACATGCATATATTTTTGTAAGTATGTATACATATATAATTGCTTATATATTTGTAAATGCGTAGCATAGAATTTAAGAGAGATTATCTCTATTCTTTATATGAAAGCACACAACTTTGTGTATTAATAACTCGTCTCAAAATCTCAAGGCAGCTAGAGGCATGTAATTGTTCAACGTCCTCTGTAAGATATATATGAATAAGACATACTTGTGTATGTGTGTATATATATATATATATATATATATAATAATAATAATAATAATAATATATACATACATAGACACACATATATATGCATGTACATCATGTACTTACACACACACGCACACAAACACATAGTTATATTGTTGCTTGTTTTCCCCGATGCTGTTTCTAGTCGGTTTGTTTTTCGTCTAGCTAATATGGCGTCATAATAAAGCTGTTATGCTGTTATATAATATGACGTCATCGATTTATCATAATGACCACTTCAATGAAAGAATCAGGAATACGATATTTCTGTTTGTATTAACAAAGATAAAATGAATATTATACATGAGGCTCGAGTAATTTATTGTTTAACAAACATCAAATGTATTTCATGAGTTCTTTCAACTATTTCACTTCACATTTAACATAAACGTCTGCTTCTTAATTGATTTATTTCGTAATTAAGAAACCTGTACAACCTTTATGATATATTTTAATTTTCCTTTATTTAATTATGTATTAATTTATACATCTGTCTATCTAATTACATTAAAATATACATCTATGCAAATATACCTTAGTAGATATGGATAGATAGATAGATAGATAGATAGATAGATAGATAGATAGATAGATAGATAGATAGATAGATAGATAGATAGATAGATATTCATATGCATTTTTGTGCATGAATGTATGTCTTTGTACGTGTATATGTGTTTGTCAGTCGAGGCACATCACGAGTTCGGTTTGCAGAAGCAGGGCATGTAGTTGTTTAAGGTGAATCTATTAGTTGTTCTGAGGGGTTGCTTCACACCTTTTCACTCTTGTAATGTTGGCACGTGCACCTTTACACATCCTAACTTATTTTTAACAATTAATTGAACTATTTAGGATATTATACCTCAGATTAGATCGGTCGAATATAATACGTTCAACACAAATTCAGTTTGTTCAAAATCTAAAACGTCGGCTGTGGTTTTTGAAAACCACTTATTTTATCTCCCACTTCAAATCATCGTATCTTACTTCGCTTCTTTTTCTGACCCTTTGTCGTCACCAGGACATGCAATATCTAAGATTAAACAGATTTATATTTTCATCATTATTCACGACCTCTATAATTCGGGTTTTGATATTCAATTTCTTGATTGTATAGGATCATTACATTTCTCAGTATCTCTGCACTATTATTCCCAATTAATCCCTAATCTATAAGTAAATTTATATATACAAACTGCATTGGTAAATATAATAATATAGAATAAATATCTTTGCTGCAAATCCATGAGATTTTGATTGCAGCATGGTATTATCAGTGAAGAGAAGTGATTAGCAATATAGAAGGATTATACTTATGCGTTTGGTTTAAGCTGTTCTATGTGACCGAAAGCCTGAAGTAGAGGATCTTTCTCCCAACGAAGGAAACGTTTTAGATAAAGCTTTCTAAATACAACCACACAGACAACAACCATGATAACACTTTGCTTTTCTCTTTTAGACAGGGTATCCTCGCTAAAATGTGTTAATACGGTGGACGGATGTTCCACAGAAAGGAACACAGAAAGAAACAAGGAGAGAAAAAAATGTGTGTAGTGTTTAGCGATCTATCATGGCGAATATATAAACACAACTGTGTGTGTCTCTGCCTTTGTGTTTATATATATATATATATATATATACGTCGGTCTTTCAATTATTGTCTACCAAATCCATTCACTAGGCTTTGATCGCTAAGACTATAAAAACAAATAGTTGCTCAAGATGCTATGCACTAGGACTGAACCTGAAAATTCATGCATCTTTCTGAAGGTTAGTCTGTTCGTTAATATCTCAGCCCGTATGTATATATGGGTGCACATGTATTTTTATGTGTATATTTTATCGTAGTGCGGATATTGATCTGTTCTATATGTGTGATTGTGTGTGGGTAGTGTACACCAGAATATACAGGTTTGTATGGATAAAAGGAATATATGTAGGGAAGGAGGTAGATACGTAAAACATTATACACATGCA
>NC_069002.1:14076942-14082771 GCF_001194135.2 Octopus bimaculoides | reverse complement strand
TATATATACATATATATATATATATGTATATATGCATGTGTCTGACCCAATGTTACCCCATGGTGTCATCTTCAAATAAGATAGAAATCGATATAATTTCGATTACACCAATAAGAAGAATATTAAGTTATGTTTGTATGCGAACTATGTAAAAGTTATATCAGGAGAAGAGAAAAACAGAGACAGATTTGAAAAGATAGCAAGTTTACATATCACATTACTTTTGAGTATTTTAATTACAGAAATAAAATTAAAACCAAACTGAAGTAAAGCGATATCATGATAAATGAAAAAATACAAAATATAAATGTTATCTTAGAAAAAGTGTCCAGTAAGTTGGTATGATAAATAATGTACAACTAATTTTAATTTTGGTATTAACAAGGAAAACATGAGACAAACTTGATCAATCAACATAAAATTGTTTATCTTGATGTTTGATTATTCCATTGATTGGATGTTTTAGTCCAGCAATCAAGGTTCAAACTATGTCAAGGAGACAGCTTCTTCTAGTGTAGAGTTAACGTCAATTATTTAGCATCAGAACTTTAAAGAACTTTAGGTGGGGAAGTAATGCAGATCGCCTTAAATAAATAGTAAATTTAAAAGACGATCATATAGCTGCAGGCGTGGCTGTGTGGTAGGAAAAGTGATTCCCAACCACATGGTTCCAGGTTCAGTCCCACTGCGTGGCACCTTGGGTAAGTGTCTTCTAATATAGCTTCGGGCTGACCAAAGCCTTCTGAGTGGATTTTATAAACGGAAACTGAAAGAAGCCCATTACGTAAGTGTGTGTGTGTGTTTATGTTTCTCCTCCCACTACTGCTTGACAACAGGTGTTGTCCCTGTCACATAACGGTTCAGCAAAAGGGACCGATAGAATAAATACCTGGCTTTTAAAAAAAAGTAAGTACTGGCGCCGATTCATTCGACTAAATATTTTTCAAGGAGGGGCTCCAGCATGGCCACAGTCTACTAACTGAAACAAATAAAAGTTAACTGGAAATAAATTGAAATTATGGACTGAAAATCGGAAGGCCAAGGTACGATGATACTAACTTATATCTACATTATTTACATTATTTACAATTGACGGACATTGCAAAGATTGACCTTGAAGTTTGCTGTGCATGCACGCTAAGCTTTAACGTTCTAGATCACTTCAGATATTTACAGCAGTGCTTGGAAGGAAGGTGTGTAGCGTGTGATCGTTGCAGTTACCATGACAAAGAAAGTTTTCATGGCGATATCTGCTCAGAGGCTTACACAAGATTGCAGAAAGTGTATGGAGAGTGTATAATTAACAAATGCACGTAGCGTATTATATATATTGTTAAAAAATGATATAAAGTAAAGAGCAGACAGAATACTTAACGACATTTCGTTTGTATTTACGTTCTGAATTCAAATTCCACCGAGATCACCTTTGAAGTAAGTACCAGTTGAGTGCTGGGGGTAGATGTGACTGATCCTCTCCACAAATTTCAGGCCTTGTGCCTATAGAAGAAAATATTATATACAATGTATCAATTATGCCCGATTATATTTAGATTCTCAACAAAAATTATTAATCTGTCTATATTTTGTATATAATTTTAATCATAATTGATAGCAGCATGTACCAGTTTCTTACTGGTATTTACTACATCCGTATTGCATGTATGGATTGTCAGTTGATCTTCAGCAAACACATATCAACAAAATGGAGAGGAAAATATGATTAGTTCCAAGCGTGATATGATCCAGGGTGTTCTTCAGATCCCTATTCACTGCTTTCTTGTTAAATATCATATTGAACCGTTGCTTCTGGGTTATTATCGTCAAAAGAAATAACAATACCAAGACGAAGGACTAACTCGTGCAAAGTCACATAATTTTGTAGTGCACTTTGTATTACTCTTTACTAAAACAGAGTGAAATACTTGTCTCAGAGAATATTTTAAAGGGTATTAAATGCTTTATAGTATATCGGTTCTAATATTTAAGAATTAAGGTTAGTATAAATTTATTTAAATCAACAGATGGAATTGATATAAATGATACAACATTAGACGTAAAGATTTATCGTGTTTAGTTTCGTATCTAGGCTCAAAGTCTATAGGGGTCAGCGTTGAATTTTGTATCGCTGTTAAGTTCCAGGTGAGTTATAATCGATTAAAGCTATGATCAAAGACGCTCCAAATCTGACCATTCCATCATTTTCGCATCCAGAACCAGATCATTACAATATATTTTTCCATTATTGAATATTAACATCATGAGGCAAATATTGGTTTCAGTTTTTGACACAAGTCCAGCAAATTCGGCGGAGGGGTTAAGTCGATCACCGCAACTTCAGTGCTCGACTAGTACTTATTTTATCAACCTCGAAAGGGTCAAAGGTATAACTGACCCCGGGGGAATTTGAATTCAGAATGTAAAGACGGACGAAATGCTGTTTAGCATTTTGCCAGGGCAGTGACGATTCTGCCAACGCAGTGACGATTCTGCCAGCTTGCCGTTTTATATGAGGCAAATATTGGCTGTTTTATTTTTACAGCATACAATACGACGTATAAACTTACTCACATGGCTGGTTAAATCATTTATTCAACCTGGATCTTTGACTGCTAATTCTAGCACGACGAGCGGCCACATAGAAGCTAGTCCATACTCACTTCTATTTCCTATTCAACCGTTCTCATCAAAGCTTTGTCTTGTACTCAGCCAATAAATATAGCTGTGTTCTTTAAGACTGAATTCCTACCGAAACTGAGACATGTAATAAATACAACCGCGACGTTTATATTCCTTTATCATTGATAGTTTTTTAAGATAATTCCCAACAGAAATATTAGATTGTCGAAAGCAACCATTGAAAACGTATCATAAACGTAGTCATGTTTGTATTTTTGTTTCTTTGTTTCAGTTTTTGCTTTTTTTTTTTCTTTCTTATCATTTCATACTTCAGAAAGAAATAACAGAAATAACAATAACAGCAGAAGCAACAACAAAATGTAAGAAAGACATTTTGATCGCTATATGAAATATAATAAAATATCTTAGCAACATATTTCTGATAAAAGCGTATTTGCTCTCTCCCTCTCTCTCTCTCTCTCTCTCTCTCTCTCTATCTATCTATCTATCTATCTATCTTTCTCTCTCTTTATTTCTCTCTCTTTCTCTCTCTCTTTCTTTCTCTCTTTCTCTCTCTCTCTCTCTCTCACACACACATATTTATATATATATATATATATATATATATATATATATATATATATATATATATATATATATATATACGTTCATATATAAGTATATTGATATGCTATATGTGTGTGTACGTGTGTATACATGTCTATGTATGTATACATATGCATATGCGTGTGTACGTATGTAAGTGTGCATGTATGTATGCATGCATATATGTATGTATATGTGTGCGAACGTATGTATGTATATATGTATGTAATTATGTATGTATGTACGTATGTATGTATGTATGCATACATACTTGTATACATGTATGTATGTATGTATGTATGTATGTATGTGTGTGTATGTATGTATGTATGTATGCATGCATGTACACATATATGCATCTATGTATACTTACGCAAACACGCTACCGTAAAAGTAGAGTGTTTGTCAATGGCGTGTGTTATAAATTGTTATTAATTGTTAACAAAATGCTTAGCAGCATTCTACCGGGGCTTTAGATTCTGGTTTCAAAATCTGCTGATGTCGAATTTGCCTTTCATTATTTCGGGCTTGATAAAATATGTTCCATTTGAACACTAAGATCGATATTATCGACTTAACCCTTCCTTAAAATTGCTGGCCCCGTGCCAAAATTTGAAACCATTACCTATAGCACGTCCTTGGGAATAAGTAAGAGTAGAGAACAAAGTACAGAGAGAGGAAAAGGAAGAAGGATTAGAAGACACAGCAGAGAGAAAGAGACAAAGAGACAGAAAGAAATATTTCTCTGATTCTCTCTGATTCTTCGTCTAATCTGTAAATTGTTCTTTAGTTACTGAAATTGACGGATACTTTGTCGATGACCATGGACTTTGGACGAGAGATCTTGGATCTCTGAAAGTGATGTTGCTGAAAGCGACTTCCAAAGAAAACCCGGACCATTGTTGAGTTATTGTTTCTTTGGAAAGTTCAGCAAAATCAGAACAGAGTAAATCGTAAGTATTGTTTATTAGCGCCACTTCGCAGTCAGCCTAGAATGAAAGGACGCTACGATTTTGATCAGAAGCAGGCCTGGTAAGTGTTTTGTGTTATAATTTTGGACAATATAAACAATAATGATTACATATTAATAATATAGATTATATATCAACAATATAGATTACATATTAACAATATACATTATATATTAATATAGATTATATCTTATCAGGAGAATAAGGGCAGGACAAGTGTTTAACTCAAAGCGAAGCTGAAATAACCTCTAAGTACCAGACTCTTAAAAAGCACGGTCCTACCAGCGATCTTATAAGCAAGTAAGACGTGGATTCCTACGAAGAGAAAAGAACATTGATCAAATTATGATGCAAAGGGCCATGGAAAGATCCATGCTAGGAATATCATTATGAGACCCCATTCGAAATGAGGTAATTCGAGAACAATGGAATGAACGACATGATCGCAGAGTACCGGAAGCACAAATTCCACTGAGGTGAGCATGTCGCAAGGTTCACAGACAACAGGTGAACCCGTGCAGTTGTTGAGTATTATCCAAGAGATCGGAAAAGACCACTCGGAATGCCTTCATGGCGATTTCGTTAAACTATAAGGGCTAAGATGAAAAAAAAAGGGTGCAGTCGAAAAGAACTGGAAACGCATTGTGAACAGTGGTGTATAACAGTTTCTGATTACTGGTTTGTGCAGTAATACAGTCATTTATTAACAATATAGATTACTTGTTAAGAATATTGATAATATCTTAACAATATAGGTTATATATCAATATTGATAATGTATTAATAATATAGATTACATATTAACAATATTAATAATATATTAACCATATAAGCTTGGCGAATTGTAGTTTGTTGTATTTTGTTTTCATTTGTTAGTTTACAATTGATTTTTCCCGATGTTTGAAATGAAAGAATATGGCTGCTTGAAGATGGATGGGGGCAGATTTTGTTCGGTGTTAATAAGTCGACTTAATTTTTGGGCTCCGTTTAATAGCCTATAATGGGAGAAGTATAAAGAATAACTATAAATATTATATCCAATGAAATGTTTATTTGACTCTTCTGAAATGTGTCTTTTGATTAAATAGGTTTTGTTAATATTTGAGCGAAAATTGCATGCGGTCGGCCGGACGACTGGCCAGCTTGCTGAAAGGCCCGTCTGGTAGTTAGTGGGTTGGTTGGCTGGTTGATTTGGATGCGTGGTTGGTTAGGTGGTTGGTTAGTTACTCGGTTGGTCACTTGGTCGATTGGGGAGCGTGTGCGTGTATGAGAGAGAGAGAGAGAGAGAGAGAGAGAGTGAGAGAGAGAATCTGTGCGTGTGTATGTAAGGCTCTACGTACGTACGTGTTTGTGTACATGAGTATGAAATCGATATCAAACACGCGAAAAACAAGCTTTAAAGGAACAGGAGGATAGAGGGGAGAACAAGTAGTAGTAGTAGTAGTAGTAGTAGTAGTAGTAGTAGTCATTCTGACTCCATTGAACATATTTTTTCTGTTATAAGAAATTAATTTGAGATATTGGTTTCGCTTTTATCCCTCTGTGTACGTGTGTACATACACGTGGATAAATTCTTTATGTATACACTTGCATATACATACATGTGTGTGTGAGTGTGTGTGTGTGTGTGTGTGTG
>NC_069002.1:14074939-14076141 GCF_001194135.2 Octopus bimaculoides | reverse complement strand
TGTTATTTGTTCGGTGGGATAGGAAAGGTTTAGTACACTTTAAACTTTTAAACCCAAACCAAACGATAACAAACGAGAACTACTGCGAGCAGTTTGAACGGCTTAAGTCAGCACTAGAAGAAAAACGACCATAATTGGTTTCAAGATAGTGCTCGGCCACATACAGCGAGAATGACATTCGAAAGGTTGGAGCAGTTTGAATGGGAAACGATGCTCCACCCATCATATACACCGGTATTTGCCCCATCTGATTATCATTTATTCTGCAGTCTTCAAAATCATTTAGACGGAAAAATATGAACTCTGTAGACGTGGTCAGAACAGTACTGGAGGAGTATTTTTCGTCACGGACAAGTGAATTTTGGAAGAGGAGCCTTGCAAATCTACCAGATAGACGGAAAGCATTGTAGAAAATGAAGGAGAATATATATTTTAGATTAAAAAAGAACTTTGTTTATCTTAGTATTGAAAAATAATAGAAGTATCAAAACAACAGCATGTATTTGCTGATTTTGGGAAAGTCTCATCTCCCTTCTGTATTGAAACCCCATATGACACTGCAGCATGCCTTTGCTGATCTTGGGAAAGTCTCATTTCCCTTCTCTCTTCAGACTCCATTTGACGTGCTGCAGCATACGTTTTCTGATCTTGAGAAAGTCTCATCTCACTTCTGTATTAAGACTCCATTTGATATGTTGCAGCACGCTTTTGCATATCTTGGGAAAGTCGCATGCTGCTTCTCTCTTGAAATTTCATTTGACGTGCTGCAGCATGCGTTTGCTGATCTTGGGAAAGTCATATCTCCCTTCTCTCTTGAGATGTGTATGATGGACTGTCCCGTCGAAGCCGACGTACGTACGTACGTTCAACTTTTGCCGAACGCCCTATACAAACGATTTGTTTATAGTAATCAAATGTTCATGCCGCACATTAGCCCACTCAGTCAATCAAATCGACGTTGTCTTCACAAGTGCACAGTGTACCACGCATCAGGTGCCGAAGTGAAAGCAGAGCAACGTGAGGTGTTTTGCTCAAGAACACAACACACTACCCGGTCTGTGTGTGTGTGTGTGTGTGTGTGTATCATTTATTATATGTATGTAATGTGTATGTATATTTATGTGCAAGAAAGAATAAGCAGTCAAAAATAATACGCTATACAAAACAGAGTAAATATAAATATATGTGTCTGTATGTGCAGA
>NC_069002.1:14071064-14074414 GCF_001194135.2 Octopus bimaculoides | reverse complement strand
ATATATATATATATATATATATATATATATACACACACACAGATGGTTGCATATGCAATAGTATATAATAATATTAAAATACGTGTTCTGTAGTTACTGTTAAAGGTTATTTGGTGCAACTATCTTGGTTTTACCATTCTTTTGTTCCTTTGTTTCTCAGCAACACTATCTCGAGGAATTTGTTATGGCATTGTTTGATGCTTTGTTTGGCGCTAGATGAAAAACTACACACACCTACACACACAGACATATGCACATACAAAGATACATATGTGTGTAAATATATATATAGATAGATAGATAGCTACACACATACATACGTACATACATATATATGGATCTATATATACATATGGATTTATATATATATATGTGTGTGTATGCATAAATACACATAAATGTAGCACCTGTATATTTGGTCCTATACACTTGTATATATGTATAGGCATATTTATACTTAGTGTTAGATAGATAGATAGAGAGAGAGAGAGAAAGAGAGAGAGAGACGGAGGAACCCAATTACAAATATCGAACACCTGCAAAATTATTTACTTCTCAAACAAAAGACTTCACAGAATAATTGTTCTGTTTTTATTTTCCTTTATTCCAAACATGTTTGTTTTTCCTCTCATGTTCGGTTTCCGCATTTCGATTCTTGTTAAGATTTCTTGACTTTTTTTTTTGTTCCAAGAATTATAATTAGCATTTTACTCGCTATTGCTGCTGCTGTTGTTGTTCATTTTGTTGATATTGATGTTGTTGTTGTTGTTCATGGTGGTGGTGGTGGTGGTTGTATTAATGCTTTTTTTCTTAACCTTGTTGATGAGATATCTGATCGAGTTATCTATAGAATAAATCGTTCCTACCGTGACCGTTGCATCTATGTTTTAAGTCAATGTTTATTCAAATTCATTATTTATTTCATGCAGTAAAATTAAATTATAAACAGATTTCATTGCTATTTCTAGTATTTATAGTTAGCACACAATGCCCCCATCTTATTTTTGCAGTTGATTTAGCCCAACTCAGTTATGCATGAGCAGACCAACCATCAAAGATATTCCTGTGTGCTCACAACTATCTCCTAATTTTTAGTTTCTTTCAGCTGATAATTGACAAGTTCTTTGCCAGAGGTCCTTGTTCCTTCTCTTGTCTGGCCCACAGAGGCGAATGATTCTTCTTCTTAGACGACTGTTTTTAAAGGTCTGTACCTCCCTAATTTTATACGAGTACAATACGCATGCATACGAATCTATTCCTTTGTAAAAGTATACATTTTTACATTGATTGTCTTGTATTTTTAAGAAGCTTATAACTCTTCCATAAAAACAACACTCCACTCAGTAGCATGGTTTGTACAACAGATGGTACCACCTCTGTAGTGGGTAGTTAAAAGATACAGTCTGGCTATTTATAAAACGCTGAAACGAATGTTTTTGCATATACTGTGTAGTCTATCGACTACATTTGTTTGCAGACAAAATGGACGGACACCTGCATGATGCCCTTCCCATTTTAATAAAAGCTGTCAATATTAGCAAATAAAATATGCTGCAAGATCGTTTGTTAACGGAACTTCGTAACAAAAATTACGAAAATCTAGAATGCTTACTTATGCAAACAGATTTGGGATGGCTATCAAAAGATAATTGTTTTTGTCGTCTAAAGTCGGATTTTGTTTCATTTCTTACAAGTAAACAGCTTGGTGAACGGCTGGGTGTTGCTGCTGCCAGCTGTTACATAGTTTATCTGTCAGACTATTTCAGAAGCTCAATTTCCTGAACAAACTATTACTGCTTATCTTAGATTTTGCAAAGTGTCTATTACTGCTTTCATTATAAAACTCAAGCTATGATATACAACATCGTGAGATGACATAGCTTTTCACTTTGGTTACTATTAACTATGAAGTGTAAGATGATATTGTTTTCTTGTGTATGTTAAGAATTTAAAGTATTCGTACAAAAATTTGGAAGTACAGTGCAGCAGCATACAAGAGATGAGTTTGCCAGGATGGGCAGTAGATCTACTTGGGACAAGTGCAACACTTGATAACGACAAGCTGTAGGATCACTTTACTTGATTTGTGGAGTGACAATAAAGCAGTTTCCATTAGATAATCATATATAATTGATAGAAAATTAGTGAAATTGCGAAGACTTTCCCACTTCCATAGAAGACAATAAATTTGTATGGTATGCCAAATCTCATTGCTGCTAATTATCCTCTGAATTTTAATCTACCGCTTTAAATAATCAAAATCAATACTGGATAATGAAAATTTAAATATTACTAGAAGGCATGGTGGTCATGAATGGGATGCCTTTGATTCATGATCTGCTACATGTGAAATTACTTGGCATGAAAGAACACCAAAGACAATAATACAATGTAAAAATGACGGAGCTTCTGTGTGCTTATTTGATCTGCTAGAAATAACAGCCAGATTTCTTTCCATGCATTGCCCTGCGGCCCAGATAAATAAGCATCTCGACTTATTCATTGTTAATATGTATAGCCTCATTCGCAAAGGTGGATACATCCTGATGTCAAGTAACAAGAATTTTGAGGTTTCTAGAAAAACCCTCCGTGGATGAGAGAAAAATGTTTTTAAGGTAACACTGAATAATTATAGGTGAGGCAGCAGCACTACTGTCTTTAAACAATGGTAATATTCTAGTTTAACATGAGATTAGATGGAAAGAAACTCCTGGATTTATCGAATAGCAAAAAAAAAAAACCACAGCACCACAGCAATGGGATGAAAAAGAACTTCAGACGCAAAACAAACGTTACTCAACTAAAACTACGAAACGTGGAGAAGTTCTTTACACGACGTTGATGGCAAAAGTGTGTTAAAGTATATTGCAGTATATTGCTGTTTCTGTTAGTGAATGGCATCAATTTAAAGACATCAAACGCTAAGGAGAAGAGATGAAAGCCATTTTGGCATCTCTGGATTATTGATTTCACATAAGAGAAGAAATGTTTTCAGGCATTGTGTGTGACTGGTGAATAAGCATTAAGCTTGAAAAATAAATGGCACTGAACTGTTGTTGGCGCTATTGTTTGTTGCTGTTGTTGTTGTTGTTGTGGTAATTGGTGTGTCAGTGTTTGTTGTTGCTTTTGTTGATGTTATTTGCAGATTGTTTGGTAGGGAGGTGTTACTCTGCTCCATTTCTATTCCTCTGTTGTTTAGTTCGGGATGAAAGGTCAAGACATGACTGAGAGACTGTCAAGTAGAAAGAGGTGAGGGAAAGGGGTTACGTTGATAACATTAAACAGAATATAAATTGAAACGGCGCCAGGTATATATATATATATATATATATATATATATATATATATAT
>NC_069002.1:14062723-14065482 GCF_001194135.2 Octopus bimaculoides | reverse complement strand
TGAGACAGAGTTGGTTTCTTCTAGTTCACTTAGCAGAAATAAAAGCGGCGAGCTGGCAGAAACGTTACCACGCCGGGCGAAATGCTTAGCTCATTTTCCAGATCCACTCACAAGATTTTGGTAGGTGCAGAGCTATAGTAGAAGATACACTGGATGCCACGCAGTGGGACTCGACGCAGAACCATGTAGTAGCTGGTAAGCAAACTTACCACATAATTACGCATGTGTGTATATAGCCATGCATATACATATACATGTACATACATGTGAGTGTGTGTGTGCGTGTGTGTGTGTGCGTGTGTGCGTGCGTGTGTGCGTGCGTGTGTGCGTGCGTGTATGCGTGTGCCTGTGTATGTATGCATGTATGTATGTATGTATGTATGTATGTATGCATGCAGATATAATTTAGTGATTTTCTTGCAAACTGTTGTCGCTTTCACAATACAAATCTCTTTTATATTCCACAACTGTGATATAAATCAAGAGAAAACTAAGTGTAATGCATCACCCTTTCTCTCTAACTATGAAAACAGTTCTTTTATTGGCAGGATTAACATGTCTTATTAATTTGTAACACCTTCGGATGTCCCAAATATTATTATCAAAGATAATATTTGGTGTGTTGTACTTCGCAGCTATAATTCAATTTGGTGACACTCTCATAATTAAGAAATTATGCACCTTCATGAACCTTTACCTTATCACATTATTTTAGCAATTTCGAATCCAGAATTATAATCAATAAAGGCAGGGAGTTTTCTTATTTATAGTTTCATCAAAGTAGGGCAGCACCCATCAGGTTATCGTGACCCGTGAGACTGTGTTGCTGTCGAAATAGATGTAAAATAAAACGACACCTATTATTGAGTTTTAATAGGGAGAAATGCATTATGAGTCAGAATTGGGACTTGGTCCGAATAATTGCAGCAAAAGTAAATACCCCTGAATGTAATCAAGTGTCAGGTGATAGGATTAAACAGAACGATGGATTAACTCTATAGGATTAAGCCGAGTGATCGTTTATGCCGATGGTAAAATTAGTAAAATATTAAATAATGTCTTGCAATTTTTAACTAAGTCTCTTTACAATCTGAGTTCAAATAGTAGACCAAGAATAACAAAATATTAGTTTAAGTCGTGTATTGATTTAATAAGTATCTTTCAAATTAATTGTCACTGTGACCCGATATAACCTTCCATTTAAAAAAAATATATATTGAACAGTTTTTGGTTGGTTTGATATGGTGATGATATATTTGGCTGCTATTTCTAACAGATAGGATGACTGCACAACAGTTCGCATAAAATTTACTTTCAGCATCCTGTATTCTCATATGAAATGTCACCAGAGTAGATTTTCAGTCCCATAGTTGGAAGAATCGCCCCAAATTCTTACATTTTTAAAGCTAGGTATTTATTCCATCAGTCTCTTTTACAGGACGTAAGCACAACACCGGCCACGAAGCGGTTGGTTGGGGGAGGACACACAAACATATACATATATATATATATATATATATATATATATACGATAGGCTCCCATCAGCTTCTGTCTATCAAAACCACTCACACGGGCTTTGATCGGCCCGTTGCTGTAGCAGAAGATTAAATAAAGTACCATTGAAGAACTATGTGGATGAAATCGACTGTACAACGCCCACCACCACCAACACGAACAAACAGTAGATACCTTGTGTTTACGAGAGTGGTGTGAATAAGAGGAAGAGATTTCTTCGAGTTGACACTGAACTTTTGATGATGATGATGATGATGATGATGATGATGATGGTGGTGGTGGTGGTGGTGGTGATGATGATGGTGGTGGTGGTGACTCGATGATGATGATGATGATGATGGGCATGGTGGTGGTATTGGTGGTAGAGGTAATAGTGGTGATGGTGATAAAGCTGGGGATGCTGGGGGGGAAAGCGACGACAACGATAATGATGATGAACTTGTTTCTCCTTATCGATGTTGTTATTTTAGGGTACTACCTCAGCTCAATTCTGACAAATCAAAAAGATCTATGATCTCTGAGATATCTATCTTGGCTGTCATTTCTAACAAGCCGGGAGACCACATAGAATAAGACCTTCTTCAGTCGTGATTGGTGGAGACACTCACATGGTTTCAGTCTCTGGTTCCGTTCAGTTCTGCTCCATATTAACCTCGAATACTCGGAGGATAAGAAAAAAAACTAAATCCATGAACATCACATTTTCTATTCACTTTTCCTAAAATGGAGCCTTTGTATCGCAATAAGCCAATCTAAAATATTGAAATGTAATTCTTTGAACAATCTTCTACATTAAGAAATATTTTTAAGAAAAAAAAGACGTTTTTTTTCTCTTTTATGAATCGATAGTTTTAATAGTTCTTAGCCTACACAGTGTAGCTTCTGTAAAGAACCAGAGGTGTAGTGGGGGATAGATGTTGAATAAAATGGAGAAATATGATTTTCCAAAAGAAAAAAAATTTTAATGAAATATAAAATTTAAGGAAAATACAATATAAAAAAATTAAACGACAACAAAACAAACTAAATGAAGGAAATTCAAATGGAAGACCGGAAGAGAAAAATTTAATTGAGTGACCATATTGTAAACAGTGAGTAACAGAAGGGAAGAAAATGCTAAATGTGTGCGTATGTGTGCGCGCGGGCGTATGTATGCATGCGTTTATGCATGTGCATATTTACACATACACACACTCATATATATTTGTATGTATATAAATATATATATATATATATATATATA
>NC_069002.1:14061271-14061523 GCF_001194135.2 Octopus bimaculoides | reverse complement strand
TATGCGCCTGTGTTGTGACCCCCTTCGGTCATGAATGACCATGGGATTGCACCTAGAAATTTACCCTCCGAGGAACAAGTCTGGGCAAGGTTGTTTATGGAAGACCAGCAGTCGCCCATGCATACCAGTCTCCCCTCTCCATGCCACCGGTGTTATCCAAAGGAAAGGCAAAGGCTGATACCGTTTGGCACCAGTGACGTCGCAGCTGAGTGGACTGGAGCAACATGAAATAAAGTGTCTTGCTCAAGAACA
>NC_069002.1:14060594-14061261 GCF_001194135.2 Octopus bimaculoides | reverse complement strand
GTGTGTGTGTGTGTGTGTGTGTGTGTGTGTGTGTGTGTTTGTGTTCATGTAATTACCTTGGATTTTGCAGCGGAGGAGGGAACCAAAAGTCAACAAACGGAGGAAGGAGGGAAAAAATAGGAAGCAAAAACACAACACCCAAATAAACAACAGACAGAGATAGAAGCAAACAAGTAAACGCCAGCTCCTCTTTGTAAGATTGTCTTTCTATGAAACGCAAAAGCTTTATTTGTGGAAAGCAAAAACAAAAAGGGACCAATAAAATAAACCTGATATAAATCTCAGAAACTAATCCTGCTTCTCATACACCATTTATTTCTCCGGATCATTAGTAAGTTGCGTATCATATTCTTCAACTTGAAATTATTTTGTTGTTGCAGATGTCTGAATAAACGTTGTATTTTTTTCTTTTTTTTGTTTTGTTCTCTTCTTGTTTGTTTGTTTTTTGTTTTGTTTTTTTGTTGTTTTTTTTGCGCCTTTTGTTTTTTGCTTTTTTCTTCTATTGGTCTATTGGCTTCTAGTTTTTGGTAAGCAAAGAGAAATACATTGAAAATAAGCTTTAAATAACTTTTACGTGTTGAAACATCGAAAGTAGAGATCGGAAATAAAAGACATAAAACAAAAGACATTTAATGGATTGTTTCTCGCTCTCCAACACAATGTCTAC
>NC_069002.1:14056664-14058315 GCF_001194135.2 Octopus bimaculoides | reverse complement strand
TATATATATATATATATATATATATATGCCAATGAATATAAACATACATGTTTATGTGTGTATACATCCATAGATATATGTATTTATGCGTATATGTATTATAAATGTCATTATGCTTGTGTTAAAAATGTTTTACTACACTCAATTAAACAGCAATATAATTCTAATAGATGCATTTTTATCCCTAAAAAGCACGCGTTAATGGACAAGCACTTTCAAACACTGCATATATGTATTAGTTATGTTTAATAAAAACAATAACTTATTTACCTTAGTTTTAACATCATCTCCTTCCGAAATAGTCACCTTGCGCAGCAATACTCCGGGTCCAACGTTCCTGCCACTTTTAGAAACCAGCCTGGAAGTCGTTTTCTGTAAGCGAGTCGAGGACCTTCAACGGTTCGCTCTGGATTTCGGCAACAGTATTAAAACAGCGACATTTGGGCACCATTTTCATCTTGGGAAAGATGGAAGTCCGCAGTTGCTAAATCAGGCGAATAGTACGGGTGCGGAAGTGACACCATGTTGTTTTTGGCGAGAAATTCACGAGTGCTGAGAGCTCGGTGACAGAATGCATTGTCGTCATAAAGAATCCATTTCTTCTTCGCGCTCCACAGATCCCGTCGCTTTCGTCGGATGTCGTTCCACAAACGCTTCAAAACGTCACAGTAGAAGTCTCGATTGACAGTCTGGCCCTGGGGTGTGAATTCGCGATGCACAATACCACATTTCCCGGGGTGACGCTACTGGTAGTTCTTCTAAATCGCTCATCGTCTTTCAGGGATGTTTTCCGCTCTTCAAGCGCCCGTACCATTCGAAACATTGCGTACAACTCGTTACCTCGTCACCGTAAGCTTGCCGAAGCATGCTCAATGTCTCTGTAGCAGAACTCCCACGTTTAACGCTAACTTCCATGTTGACTCTTGTTCCGGTCCATGACAAAATCGCAGACTACAGTGTACACATGATCACAAAGACACAAATTTCACAACTTGCGAAGTAAACACTACAATATCACTCGACGCACTGCCTCATGAAGGTCACTGCTATCTCTCACTGCGCACTCAACCGTGTGCTGCCTTCTTCTGGCGCGTTACTGAACCAATCCAGGACCATTTTGTTACCACCTTGTTCATACATATACGATGAAGCCATAGGCTGATGCACAAGCTTTCAATTATGTGAGCATTGCATCACGTAGCAGAAACAGCTGTAAGCTAATGAAGTTCATGACAATTTCTTATGTCTAATTTCTTCTTGCGGCTCTATACTCAACTTACACTTCATTCTGAAGCATGTGTATATTGGGTTTTAATACCAGGTTATTAGTATCACAATGCCTAAGGGAAATAATAATTATATATACATTATCTATAACACACGCACGCACACAAACACAAACACGCATACACACACACAAACACTTACACACTCAAACAAATACACACACGCACACACATATATATACATATGCATGTGTGTGTGTATTCATACATACTTACAAGCATTCTGCTTATATACATACACGCATACATACAGGGTCACGTATATAAATAAATAGACAAATTAGTAGATAGACAGATAGACACATAATATATGTATATGCACATGTAAATGAATATATATATATATATATATATATATATATATA
>NC_069002.1:14052534-14055416 GCF_001194135.2 Octopus bimaculoides | reverse complement strand
TATATATATATGTATGTATATATATATATATATGTGTGTATCTATTTAAGTATAACGGAATATATTTTTTGTATGTGCGTATGTACGCAAGTATGTATGCATGTGCGTACGCCAATGAATGTACACTTGAAGATGTGACCTTTCTTTTCTTTATTTTGTATTCTATACACACATGCACTAACATATATATGTTTGTGTGTGTATGTGTGTGCATGTAGGTATATATATATATATATATATATATATATATATATATATATATATATACATGCACACACACTTATATATATATATATATGTGTGTGTGTGTGTGTGTGTATGCGTTTATATGAGAGGGAATATTAATTTTGCATGATTAACTGAGCTAAAATGACGTTATAATGATATAAAATGTGTTCAATACATTAAGTAGAGTTTACTATTTTGCATTATATAATTGTATAGTTAATTGTATAGTAAAACCGTCTTTGTCCTTCAAGTTTCATGGAGCAGTAGTGGTCATCTTTTAAGTTTAACACACACGCGCACGCACGCACACACACACACACACACACACACACACACACACACACACGTATATATATATATATATATATATACATATATATTATATATGTATATATTGGTGAAGAGTCTATAAGTTTGCGTGTGCGTATCTTTGTCGCTCTTGCGTGCACTTAATGTATGTAACATATACAGACATTTTGACATTCATATCTGTGTATTGATAGAATTGTTTATAAATGTTCATGTGCGCGTGCATACAAATATGTACATATACATACATACATACATATATATATATATATATATATATATATATATATATAATTACATAAATATAACCTTCTGTACATGTGTGTAGGCACACATATATATATACACATATGTATATATATATACATTTACATATATATAGATATATTCGCGTTCTTGTATATATGTATGTATATTTAAATATAAGGATATATATGCATATATATATGTACATATATATGTATACATATATACATACACACACATACATACAACGTATATGTATATAGACACGTTCATACAGATGTTTAACCAGAAATAATATCAACCAATCGCGTTTCCTGTCTCTCCGCCATGTTGTTCTTAATTGAAGGAGTTGTTACTCAATTCAAACATAACCATTGTAAACTTTGAAGAATCTGTAATATTGCGTGATTAAGTAACGTACAGTCATTTAAATGCTTGAAGACCAGGACTCTCTATTTTAGTTCATTCACAACATAAAGCCTATTCGTACGATTTTAGCCTGCCACAATATAATTTTCTATAAACACTGAAATTGTAAAAAACCAAAAGTGATCAAGTAAACATTTCCAAAACAGTAGTAACACGTTTATGTGCGTAAATATGTGTGTGTTTTAGTGTGTGTGTGTGTGTATAAATCTGTGTGTGTGTGTGCGCGCACGCGGGTATGAATATGTGTGTATGAATATGACGAAAACTCAGGTGCATAAAAATAGAATAAATAGATTTCAATATCATTAAAATAAAGACCTATACGTTATAAGATACAAGCATGGAACACTCACATACAGTACTCGGAGTTTCCTGGCAACAACGGACTGAAATTCACCGATTTCAATGCACGTACATCCATTTATCGGCTGATTATCACCGAAATCAGATAACCTTATGGTTGTCGCAAACTCCGAGTATTGTACTCAGAAAGAGTAAAGACCCCCTTCGGTCATGAATGACCGACCTCCCCTCTCCATGCTACTGATGCTGTCTAAAGGAAAGGCAAAGGCCGATACAGCTTAGCCCCAGTGACGTCGCAAATCGTTTCTACAGGTGAGTGAACAGGAGCAACGTTGAATAAAGTGTCTTGCTCAAGAACACAACACACAGCCCGGTCCGGGAATTGAACTCACTACATCATGATTGTGAGCCCGACGTTCTAACCATTGGGCCATGTTCCTTCACATTATATTATATTGTAGTATAATAAGTTAACAAAAATTTCTTTTGAGATTTTACACATATACATGCATGTTTTTCAAGCAGCCCTGTTCAAAGAAGAGCAGTATCGGGCAATTTGTTGATAGACTAACTAGAAATACCACAGACACTGAACATTCTAAGGAAAACATTTATGTATATATATATATGTACATATGTAGTTCAAATTTACAGGAAAAAAAGATGATGGCAGGTAAGGGAACAACAAGCAGGTATATTAGTTTGACAAGAATGGAAAAGTCTTTCACATTTCGAGTCTACGTTCTTCAACAGAAAGTGCTGAGAGGAGAAAAAATGGAGAGAGAAAATGTACGTAGGGATTAATGGTTCAGCATGATACATACACACAGTTAGATAGATAGATAGATAGATAGATAGATAGATAGATAGATAGATAGATAGATAGATAGATAGATAGATATACACAAGCACACAAGCGCATATACATACGCACACACACACACACAATTATACATATTTTTGAGTGTATGTGTGTGTAGTTGGGGCCTAACGGGTTAAAAATTCGCTTCTTAATCGCAAATTCTCGGGTTCGAATCTAGCAAGTATTGTGGAACTTTCATTTTCTATAATCTCAACTCAACCAATGCTTTATAAGTGAAATATGAGATTCACAGGAACTTCATGTAATGCTGCCAGATGAACAGATGGACTGTACCAGTAATTTTTCAGGCGTAGCTTCATCTCTGAGTATCACAACAATTCAACCTGAGAAATAACAATAAATGTACACGTGTCTACGGAATACTCATCCACTGGTATGCTAATTCAACGATCAATTACTTCAGTTGATAGAAGAAATTAATGTTCACCGTTAAAGTGACAGAGATCCATTTCCTAAACACACACACATACACACATACCCATAT
>NC_069002.1:14049936-14051851 GCF_001194135.2 Octopus bimaculoides | reverse complement strand
ATATATATATATATATATATATACATACATACATACATACACGTTTATCTGTGCATGAGTGCGCATGTATATGTCTATCATGCACACACAAATACAAACACATATAACATGGAAACGTATATACGATATACAAAGAAACGTAAGCACTCATATTCACACATACCTCGTTATGTCTCAGCATACACATCTACATATACAACCTATCACACATGTGCATATACACATATATAAAATGCAGGCACGCATGGACACGTATACGCATTTACAAATATGCATGCACCACAAGTTATCTTAGAGCTTGAAAATACATACCCATGTACTTAGACGTGCACATTCACCTTTAAATCATCTATGTTATATAGCATGCAAGATTTAAACACAGAGAGAATGGGGAGTAAAAGAGCGAGAAAAAGAGAAGGGTAGATTAGTGAGAAAGAGGGAGAAAGAAGGAACGCGTACGAGAGGGTACATGGAAGTATGATTGTTCTACTCAGAAGAATATAAGAAGATTCACGTGTTAACTGGCTCAAATATACAATATAATAACAGGCATGAACATGTACTTTTAGACAGTCGCTGCTTCTTGTTTTCAATGTTCCGAATGTTACAGAAACTTGTCTGCCACATCGATGGCGTGGTGTATTCGATTACGTGTCTTTGTGATATTTATGTGAGCATTCTTCCAATATACAGGATAAACAGTGTGCTACGTGTCTATTAAAATATGTTGGTGCGTGCTAGTACGTCTTAGAATTTTTTTGTGAGCCCTACAACTCAAGAAGGCCGGTTACCCGGTTACTACGGAGTATAAATGACTGAGATCACAACATTCCCCATGAACGGGCCGCTGTGCCATTGCAGGATCCAAGGAGGGTACAAGTTGATTACATTTGAGTCCCATACTTAGCTGGTTCTTTATTTTATTGACTCCGAAGGGATGAAAGACAAACCTGAGCTCGGTGGTATTTGAACTCAGAACAGATGAAGCTGGAAGAAATGCTGCTAAGCATTTTGTCCGATGTGCAAACGATAATGCCAGTTCGCCATCTTCATGCCTTACAATTGGTATGCATAAATGTATGGAGGAGGCGCAATGGCCCAGTGGTTAGGGCAGCGGACTCGCGGTCGGAGGATTGCGGTTTCGATTCCCAGACCGGGCGTTGTATGTGTTTATTGAGCGAAAACACCTAAAGCTCCACGAGGCTCCGGCAGGGGGTGGTGGCGACCCCTGTTGTACTCTTTTGCCCCAACTTTCTTTCACTCTTTCTTCCTGTTTCTTGAGTAACGCTGCGATGGACTGGCGTTCCGTCCAGCTGGGGGGAACACATACGCCATAGAAACCGGGAAACTGGACCCATGAGCCTGGCTAGGCTTTAAAAGGGCGAAAAAAAAAATAATAAATGTATGGAATAATTTATGTCTGCTTTGAAATGCATGCATTTCTACATACAGGCACGTGACCGAGTGGAAAGGACGTTGCAGCTGTTTCTATTTCTAGTCCGGGCGGCGAGTTGTGTTCTTTCATTTCAGATTTCTCCAATTCATTCACCTGAAACTGAATACCAACAGCAGCTGGTGACGTCTCTCTGACAGACTGGCATTCTGTGATAGGAAGTTATACATGTCTGAAGCTGTCATGAGCTCCGAATTAATGACAGACGTAAGAGCACCGACTTAGATTTGTCAGAACCGTTATAAAGTTGGACAAAATGCTGTGTAGTATTCGGTCTGACTTTCTATGCTCTGAGTTCAAATTCTTTCATGCTTCACTTTGTTTTATCCTTTTGGGGCCCTAAAATATACCATTTGCACAACTCGAGCAGATAATTGTTCTCTCCTAGTTCCTCTCTCTCTCTCTCTCTCTCTCTCTCTCTCTCTCTCTCTCTCTCTCTCTCTCTCTCTCTCTCTCTCTCTC
>NC_069002.1:14045822-14049909 GCF_001194135.2 Octopus bimaculoides | reverse complement strand
CTCTCTCTCTCTCTCTCTCTCTCTCTCTCTCTCTCTCTCTCTCTCTCTCTCTCTCTCTCTCTCTCTCTCTCTCTCCCTGTTCCTCTCTTTGTCTTCCTGTATCTAGAGAAGAGAGGGAGAGGGAGAAGTTAATATACATATCTATAAGCAAGTGAGATTTTTTGATAATCTACAAAAATATTTCTGTAAATCATTTACTTTTTCATTTCATTTTTCATTTCGTCTCGTCCTCTCCTCTTGCCAACCAATAATTCCATCACCCCAAAATAATTGTCCCTTCTCTCAAATATCCCCTACTGGCTATATATATATAGATGTATGCATATATGTATGCATGTGTACTTTCAATTTTTACTATTTTGTAGTTTATTTCTGGGTTCAATGAGTATCTGGGAGAGAATTCTATTTTCTTGAATCATTTTTGTAGCATTGAGCTCTCCTTAACTCTAAAACCCAGAATATCTAATATATCTAATTTGTGATATATCTATATGTGGGGGTTGTATGTATGTGAGTGTGTATTAATGTGTGTATATACGCACGTATGTATGTGCGAGCATGTGTGTGTACGTATGCATGTATGTATGTTTGCATATAATGTGTGTATACATATATATATATTTGATCTGTTAGTAAACTTGTATTTACACTCATCACTGCCTAGCACTGTCACGCTGTATTTCATTTACTGTGAGCCGTTGAAATGCCAAACCAGTTCTTGAACGATGATGGGAATATCTTAAGAGGAACCTGTCTCTCGTGTCATTTCACAGCGAATGTCAGTTCGCAGCTTTTCCGATCTATGTTGCTGAAGAGGAAATAACCACTCGGAAATGCATACCTGCAACGGTCTGGTAAGAAAACGCTGTAAGCTAACTCGATATATTTATACCCATTTGTCTACAGCGAGAAAATTTTTTCCATGATGAAATACATGACGAAGTGAATGGCTTTCCTACAAGTTCGAATATGCCTGAAGCATATTTCAGCTGGTAATAAGTTTGCAGGTAGATAGATAGATAAATAGATAGATAGAAAGATAGGTTGATAGATAGATAGATAGATAGATAGATAGATAGATAGATAGATAGATAGATAGATAGATATAGAGAGAGATATAGATATGTATTATGTATACATGTGTGCATGTACGTATGTGTGTTTGTGTGTGTGTGTGTGTGTGTGTGTGTGTGTGCGCGTGTGTGTGATTATTCAGTTTTACTTCAAGATTTCTAGCCAATAGAAAAAGAACCGGTCTGTAACCTAGATCCAAGGCTGCCTCATTGTAATTTCGACAGCATCAACAGGGTATTTGTGTATGTATGGATGTATATGTGAAGATTTGAATGTTTTATGTTTGAATGTATATATGTATGTATGCGTACATGCATGTATGTATGTATGGATGCATGGATGGATAGATGGATGGATGGATAGATGGATGGATGGATGCAGCAGGTCGCTCCCCGCTCTTTTATCTCAGAGAATCTCTGCATTTGAATCCTTGGTTGATTAATACTATTATATTCAGTAAGTTTTAATTCAATCTCTCGATAAACCACTCATGCAGTTAACCAAACCACCTATAGATATATATTACAGCTAATCCTATTTATGATCGGAAGAGCCTGTGCGTCGGTAGACATCAAAGGAACGCTTTTGCCTTTCGCACCAAAATACAAAAAAAAAGACTTCTAGAAAGTTCCCTGATCTGATATATATATATATATATATATATATATACATATATATATATATATTCGATCTCTCAACAGAGATAATCAGGGTTGTGGCTGGAGGCTATGTCACGCTGGGTCAGCTTATATAAGACCAGCTCTCACAACCTGCTTCTCTTATAAACAACATACACCTCTCCCCCTTTCTCCTCCCCTCTTTCACGCGTGCTCAGCTCACAGCGTGGATGTTTTGATAGATGACATCATCTCCAAACTTTTACAGGGTGTGATAAAATATCTCAGGTTCACCATTCTTGATAAGAATACCGACAGACGCACAATGAACACTGTTTCAGCGATAATAGGAGCCAAGGAACAAAAATTAGCAAAATCTTATCTACCAAGAAGACTCCATTACCATCTGCCTAACTTCTCTATCACCAAACCAATGACCGTTTAAAACAGAGAATGTTTTATGGTCACACCCTCAATTAAACATAAACGCCCTCTCAGTTGACTACAACATAATTTGAACATGACGCATTACTAACCAAACGAACATTTATGGAAAAAAATATACGTAATACAACTACACAAATATTTACATATTGAATGATTTTAATATTTCATTTTGTCTGAAGCGGCGAGCTAGCAAAATAGTAGCAAGCAGGGCAAAATGTTCAGCGGGATTTCGTCTTTCTTTACGTTCTGAATTCAAATTCTGTTGAGGTCGACTTTGCTTTTCATCCTATAGGAATCGATAAAATAATTTACCACCTGAGCACTGGGGTCGATGTAAGCGACTTACCTCCTCCCCAGAAACTGCTGGGTTTGTGCCAAGTTTTGAAGCCAATATTTCATTTTGTCTGGGTTAGTATACTTTTGCTTCTGTTATGATCTGACAGACCGTTTTGCGCCATTAAACATGACAGAGTTCAAATCTGGCCGAGGCTTTGCCGCTTCATTATTTCAGAGTCAATGTAGTAAAGTTCCAGTCAAGTACTGGGGTCGATTTAATCGATAAACCACCTTCTCTCTAAATTTGTGGCCTTGTACCTATTTAAGGAATTATTATTTCAGGATCTGTAGAGCGTTGGATAACCCGCCTTTTATGGTACCGGATACCGTTCCGTCAATATTTAAGTTCCAATAGCAGTCATATCGACTTTGCTTTTTATCATTCCAGGGTCGTTAAGATAAGTACCATTCAAATACTGAAGTCTTCGTTCTTTCAAAATAATCTGGGAAACATTAACTAAGCAATTACACTTCGTGAAAAGAAAAGTAAGTTATTTTGTCGTAACATTTCAATGGTGGAGTGTATTTTAGAACAATTTGGAAAGTGTCTTCGTTTTAAACCGAAAAGCAAGAATAGCAATAAATATAGAGATTTTTCATTAAGTTATGAAAATTACCAAAATAGGGGGTGGGTGGAATTTATGCTAGAACGGAACAACGTAGAAGTTTTCAGCAACTAAAGAGAAATCTAGCAACTAACACTATTATGATTATAGGTTCGGATTGTCTGTGGGAGCCAATTTTATTTCAAAGCATCAGAAAACCTAATTATATAAAATGGGGCATGTCCTTATTTCTTTATTTTTAATGATCATCATCACTGTTGTTGTTGTTATTGTTGTTGTTGTTATTATTATTATTATTATTATTATTATTATTATTATTATTATTATTATTATTATTATTATTATTATTATTATTATTATTATTATTATATTTGTTTTTTAATTATAGGATGTCAGGAAAGTCTTCGAGAAATCAATTCCATTGATTTGTGGAATCAGAAGAAATGTTTTCGGGTTATATTTTTATCCAAATATTTCTTCCAGATTTTTTTCTCTCTCACTTAAAATTTTCTTTTATCTTTACTTCTTCCGCCGTTTTCTCAACGCACCACCGCCATTTTGAATTCTTTAAGACTTTCTGTTGATTTAATCTTTTTATTTTTTATTCTTTCACTCCTCAACAGTGACGCTTTTCTCTTCCATTTTTGATTTTTTTTTTCTCAACACCCCGTCTTTACACCTGACACATCATGCGGTATTTATTGATTTCATCATGAAATGCTTTCTTGATAGTGTCTCGCTTTACTTCCCTTAAACATATGTGTATAAGTGTGTGTGCGTGTATATGTGTGTGTGTGCGAGCGCGCGTGTGTGTACATACATACATACGTGTGTGTGTCTGTGTGTTTGTGAATGTATGTATACACAGTTACACCTACGTAGATAAATAGTGAAAATCTTAAAAAATATGAATACATACTTTGAATTAGTCTATACATTCAATGACGCATAAGTACCACTTATTCAACTTAAACAGTGAATGTGTGTGTGTGTGTGTGTGTGTGTGTGTGTGTGTGTGTGTGTGTGTGTGTGTGTGTGTGTGTGTGT
>NC_069002.1:14041910-14044595 GCF_001194135.2 Octopus bimaculoides | reverse complement strand
TGTGTGTGTGTGTGTGTGTTTGTCTCCACCATCGTTTGAAAACCGATGGTCGTGTGTTTACGTCCCTGTAACCTAGTGGTTCGACAAAAGAGATCCGATAGAATAAGTACTAGGCTTACAAAGAGTAAGTCTTGGGGTCGGTCGATTCGTTCGACTAAAGGTGGTTCTCCAGCATGGCTGCAGTCAAATGACTGAAACAAGTAAAAGAATAAAAGAATGTGTGTGTGTATGTGTGTGTGTGTGTTACCGAAGAGGACCGTAATAACAAGGCCCCCCCAATATAAACCGTGTATAGAATACTGTAAATGCTTATTATTAGCACGCCGGGCAAAATGCTTAGCGGCATTTCGTCTGTCCATACGTTCTGAATACAAATTCCGCTGAGGTCGAATTTACCTTTCATCCTTGCCTGATCGATAAAATAAGTACGAATTGAACACTGGAGTCGATTAATTCTCCATGGACCCTCCCCGTAAATTTCAGGCCTTGTGCCTACTGTAGAAAAGATTATTTTCATAATTGAACAATCAAGGAAGACAATACTAGACGAATATGCTGACTATACGGAAAAAAATCATCAAAGAACGTATAGTAGTATCACCAGCAAATGGCATACCCACTTAAACAACAACATTGACAGAACAGCAGGGGCCCATGTGAAATGCTTAATGATAAACAAGGTAATCCGATTCCTCCACCGGCGCCTGAGCAGAAATCACGAACTGATAACATCTAAACAAAAACTTACTCCCTTCTCCTTACAGCTTGTAAAATCATTAATGTAGCACCCGGCCGGGGTCGAGGTTAAATCAAACATCCAACGCCCCCTCCTCTCACAGCGCATAAACACTGAAACCAAAACAAAATTCATTTTCTTTCACTTCTCTTATATTATTGATTTCCTTTCTCTCTCTTTTCTTCTTCCTATCTACACATGCCCACTTGTACAGATCTAAATACAAAGTAAAATGCTACATATATCAACCCTCCAATATTGTTCATATATATATATATATATACAGAGAGAGAGTGAGAGAGAGTGAGAGAGAGAGAGAGAGAGAGTGAGAGAGAGAGAGAGAGAGAGAGAAAGCGCTTATTGTGAATAAAAAACAGGTTGAGTTGCGTTCCGTTACTTAATAAGTGAAAAAATGTATAGTAAAATGCACAAACGAACAACAGACACAGAATGGCAAGTTGAAATAACATATATTAAATGCACAGACGAACGGAAAACAGATGCAGAAGTTCCCTAAGACTGGTTCCCAGACGGAGGCATCTGCAACAGTTGCAAAGAATATTGGACAGAGAACAAAGAAACAATACATGAATAAAAAGCGATACAGAAGACATTATTAGATTAAATATAACATTATGAAAGCATGAAGGTCAAACAAAACAAATATACTTTGTTCTCTTCCAGACACCAATGTACCGATCTTTCCTCTGAAAAAATCAGTGGAATCAGTCGATCTCCATACACAAACTATTTTCATCCTGAAACTTATAAAAAGGTACACGTATTAGGCGCACTTTTTATAAGCCACACTCTAAATTTTCCAGATAAAAAATAGCGGCTTATACACCGGAAAATACGGTAATTATAGTGGCGGTGACAAGTTCGCTCGCTGGTTACTAGTTGATAGTGGAGAAGTGGCTGTCTGCCAGTAAGGAGAGAAAGAGTGTGTGTGTTTGTGTGCATGTGAGAAAGAGAGTGAGTGACTGTATTACCTCATAACATATAGAGAAATGGATGTCTTTTAAGGAGTGAATAATTCGGAAAACATTACTTTCATTATTCCCACATCGTCCCTCTCGTAATGCAACACTTTGTAACTTTGGTTGAAATTGAAAGTGTGAACCTATTTTCACTTTCTAATGAAACCTGGTCGTTGTAGAGCAGTGTCTTTCAAATAGCTTTAGCTGGTTGTTGAGATAACGTAGAAAATATGTAAATGAAAATAAAGTTTATTTGGTAACCGAAAGATTGCTGAATTTTTTGATACTCTATATGCCAAAATCGGCATAAGGAACATATGCATACAGACACACACACACACATACACATACACACAAACTTTCTTGTATATAGATAGATTTCTTGCCAATAGAGAAAGTGCTGGTTTCTATATTTGTATGTTTGAGTGTGTGTATGAGTAATCTTTTATGGAACGCTGACGTCAGCAATTTATATATATGTACATATGTATATGTATATATTGAGAGGGAGAGAAAAAGAGTAAGAGAGAATCAGAGAACGAGAGGTACACATACAGTAAATATATTTCAAATATTCTTTAAATGCATTCAGCATTTCTAGCGCCATTATAATGTATTAAGTCTTTACAGTTGTTATGTCATAAGATATTATCATTTCTGTATCATTATTATCTTTACGATTGTCTTTATTGCTTCAAAATTTAAATTAAGAAAATAGTCGTTTCTCTTTTAAAAATAATAAAATAGGAATGAATCCTTTTAAATAATAATAATAATAATAATAATAATAATAATAATAATAATAATAATAATAATAATAATGATAATAATGATAATAATAATAATAATAATAATAATGATAATAATGATAATAATGATAATAATAATGATAATAATAATAATAATGATAATAACAATAATAATAATAATAATAATAATGATAATAATGATAATGATGATAATAATAAT
>NC_069002.1:14038613-14039183 GCF_001194135.2 Octopus bimaculoides | reverse complement strand
AAATATTCTGATAAATTTGAAAGTGTCTCTAAAAAAATTCACGGTAATCCTTGGCCATGCGACACCAAAAATCAACGATAAGAAAGGCACTTACGAATTCATCGGCTAGCGAGTTCAGGCATCCCACCCCAAAGAAATCCACTCCATGTGCGCCACAAATAGTCCCGTATGAAAAAAAGTTCCGTGTGGAAGGATTACGGTTTAACCATCCAACTTAGAGATATCAAATATAAAATATACAAGAAATGAGGGCAGGGAATCGTCAATTAATAATAGAACTAACAATTAACAATTTTGCCAAGTAGTTCAGTATGAAATAAACCTTTATATATTCTTTTATTCTTTAATTCATTTACTTGTTTCCGTCATTAGACTGCGGTCATGCTGGAGCACTGTCTACAGGAATTTTAGTCTGGTACTTATAGCCTTGTACTTATTTTTCGGTCTCTTTTATCACAGCCGCTAAGTTACGTGGACGTAAACACACCATCATCAGTTGCTAATCAGTGATGGAGGACTAACACAAACACAAACACACACACACACACACACATACATATATATATATAT
>NC_069002.1:14038416-14038603 GCF_001194135.2 Octopus bimaculoides | reverse complement strand
ATATATACATACATGCATACATACATACACACATATATATATATATATGCAGTATGAATCTATATGCGCATATGCACATATGCATAATACATATACATGCATATATATGTGCATATATATATATATATATATATATATATATATACACCCGTGTGTGTGTGTCTATGTATGTATGTATGTATGTATG
>NC_069002.1:14037826-14038406 GCF_001194135.2 Octopus bimaculoides | reverse complement strand
CGTGTGTGTGTGTCTATGTATGTATGTATGTATGTATGTATGTATGTATGTATGTATGTATGTATGTATGTATGCACGTATGTATGTATATATAAACAAGACCAAACTATTGAAAGAATACGGAAGAGAAATCTAAATTTTGAGATTCAGACACTGTGGAAATTATTCTGCTGCTCTGCGATAGTCTGTGACACTTTAACGAATCAATAGAATCTATGAATGTGTGATTGATCTTTAAAGGAATCGACAAAAGAATATTAATCAGAGAAGGAAGAAGAAAGTAAAACAAGAAAAAGAAAAGGCAAGTTTATCAGAGAAAATAAATAAAAATTTCTCCATTAAGTCTCCGCTGTGTGTGTGTGTGTCTCTTGTGAGTGTGCCTCTGTGTGTGTGTATGTTGTTTTGTATGTGTTGCATGTCGTATGCATGTGTTGTATGTATGTGGTGTGTGTGTGTGTGTGCGCGCGTGCCTATACACACACATGAATGTATGGAATTTATAAATATATTTATTACGTGTATATTTTCATATATGTATGTATGTATATATATATATATATATATATATATATATATATAT
>NC_069002.1:14035179-14037213 GCF_001194135.2 Octopus bimaculoides | reverse complement strand
TATATATATATATATATATATATATATATATATATATATGTATGTATGTGTGTGTGTGTGTGTGTATGTATATATACACACACACACACACACACCACACATACACATCATTTCGTCGCCTGAATAATCGTACATAACGAGGAACCAAGCTAGACAAGCTGCAGTGTAAATAATCATCACCATCATCATAACAATCATCACAACTATCATTATCATCAACATCATCGATTTCAGATGAATAAATATATACTCTATTTATTATTAACTTATCGTTTATTTATTATTTATTTAAGTATTTATTTTATATTGGTACTGGCGAACAGTAACGTCTTCGATTAAATATTTGTGGTAGACCAACCATTGCTTCGCTGCATTTGCGACGTTTAAGTTTACCAGAGTCTCACATGATACAACAGAAATATTTCAGAAAATATCCATCAAATGGACCCCTACGTATGATCAAGGTTTCTTTGTTATGAAATATGGGAATGCTCAAGTGAGTCATTAGATACTTATATACTCTACATTATGTATTAAGTGCTCTTTTCTTTTGTTTCTATATACCTACTTACAAACATACCCACATAAGCGTAGGAGTGGCTGTGTGGTAAGTAGCTTGCTTTACCAACCACATGGCTCCAGGTTCAGTCCCACTGCGTGACACCTTGGGCAAGTGTCTTCTACTATAGCCTCGGGCCGACTAAAGCCTTGTGAGTGGATTTGGTAGACGGAAACTGAAAGAAGCTTGTCGTATATATGTATATGTATATATATATGTGTGTGTGTGTTTGTGTGTCTGTGTTTGTCCCCCCAGCATCGCTTGACAACCAATGCTGGTGTGTTAACGTCCCCGTAACATAGCGGTTCGGCAAAAGAGACCGATAGAATAAGTACTAGGCTTACAAAGAATAAGTCCTGGGGTCGATTTGCTCGACTAATGGCGGTGCTCCAGCATGGCGACAGTCAAATGACTGAAAAGAGTAAAAGCGTATACACACATACATATATGTGTGGGTACATAGATGTATATATATATATATAGACAGACAGACAGACAGATAGATAGATAGATAGATAGATAGATAGATAGATAGATAGATAGATAGATAGATAGATAGATAGATAGATTATTTGAATATGGATTCAACAGAATCTAGGCACACCAACACATAGGACGCCAGAAATATATATTTTTTAATAGTTAATATTTTCAGAGGGAAAAGTGATTTAAGGGCGATTTGGCTGTTGTTTCTAGCACATCCAAAGACAACCCTCCTCGTTTCTTTATCACTCTCGATTGATGTTTTTCAATATTTTTTCCGCATAAATACATTTATATACTACAAAAAAGAAATTTTTTGCAACTCCATTCCCTTCTCCCGATTGTTTCTGTTTAGAATCCACAGTGATTTTTTAAAAAATTTCGGAGAAGTACTTGCATAGCAAGTAACTTGATCTGAGATCGTTACGTAGATGCATCGGGAACTCTGTATTTAAGCGGGACCTCTGTATTTAAGTAGTGCCGCGAAACTAACGGTTTTTGTATGTTCTTGAATGGCTTACAAACATCTACGCTGCAATTGTTTTTGTTTCAGCACGATCTCAGTGTAAATGACTCCATTTCTTAATTTATCCATGTTAAACAAAAATAATTCACTTAACCCTAGAATTTCTACCTTTATATGTCGTAATATCTTTGACACTTATAATACGTCTGGTGAAAAGGCAGAAACGTTAGCACGCCGGGCGAGAAACTTAGCAGTATTTCGTCTGTCTTTACATCCTGAGTTCAAATTCCACCAAGGCCGACTTTGCCTTTCATACTTTTGGGGTCGATAAATTAAGTACCGGTTGCGCCCTAGGTCGCCCTCCCCAAAAATTTCGGGCCTTGTGCCTAGAGTAGAAAAAAACATCTTTGGCACTTATGTGAATTTTTGCTACTCTGCTAACTATTTATTTATTTTTCCCTCTTTATTTGTACACATTGAAAAAATATACATACATTTATATATGTATGTATATGTATATATATAT
>NC_069002.1:14031680-14033110 GCF_001194135.2 Octopus bimaculoides | reverse complement strand
ATATATATATATATATATATATATATATATACAGAGTAGGTGGAAAGTAGCTAGGCATTAGAAATTACTTATAGAATTTTTAGTATCACTGAAGTCATGACGAAAACATTTTTAAACAGACGACACTAATGGGGATTTCTTATACTGTTTTACTTCGCGTACACTGTCTAATGGAACAGTGTCCACGTCCAGACTCTCTTGAAGGATGTTAAAGAACGTAGTCGCTCTTGCCCGACACTAACGTTCATTAAGGTGCAAGGATTGGCAGTTGACCTACTAAATATAGTAGCTAGATCCCCTTCAAATAACATATTATCGTCTGGAAAATTGAGGTCTACTTTCTGTAATGTGATCACGTGATCAAGTGAACTATTGTATGTTGTTATACATCGCTGGTCACAATGCGCTTTGCATCGTTTTAGCTTTCAAATGATGTTACTCCGCTGGTTAGGCAAGAAGGTCAACAGTCGCCCTGTTCGGAAGGTTAGTCCGTTTCTGGGTTACTCATTTATTGCTGAGTGGACTGGAGCAACATGAAATTAAGTGTCTTGCTCAAGAACTCGAGGCCACCGCCCAGTCCGGGAATCGAACCCCGCTTAAGCTATCGCGCGTGCGGCACACTAACCACTGGGCCATTCTAAATAACCAATGTAATGTATTTTAAATAACCAATGCTTGAGACAAAAAAAATCATAGATAATGAGATACTCATTGCGAGAAAGCCTTTGATATTACGTTTGCTTAGTTTTGTATAACAACAAAAATCTACAACAACAACAGCAATAACAACAATCAATGTAATCGATCATGCTGTATTGCGCTGCCATTTTTGTGGTGCTTCTTGGAAATAACATTTCGAAATCCAGCACAGTTCCGCCCCCACCAACGAAAACCTCTAAAATGGTTTATTCATTGACCAAATAATGAAACGCTTATAAAATAATCATTAGGTTCAGAATCAGCGATTCTTCGCTTGTGTTTCGCTCCCCAGTGTCTTAGACTTCACCATTAACTTTGTTGTCAGAAATCAAATGTTATTTCACGGCGAAAATTTCTTTAGTGCCGAGAATAAAATATGCATTAGACATTGGTGCTCGAGGAGGAATTAATTAACTAATTACAATTACACACACACACACCACACACACACACACCACACACACACACACACACACACACACCACACATACGTATATATGCATATATACAAATACACATATAAATTCATATCTACACAGACACAATCTCTCAGTACAGAGAAATACTAAACACACACAATATGCAGAGGTGAGAATTGTTGAGAGTATATGTATAAAAGAATATAGTTATACGCTTACACATACATAGGTACATATACAATACGCACACATACAAACACTGAACATATATTTGTAAGTATGTGTATGTATAACTGCATATATATATATATA
>NC_069002.1:14030036-14031069 GCF_001194135.2 Octopus bimaculoides | reverse complement strand
TATATATATATATATATATATGTATGTATGTATATATACATATATATGTGTGTGTGTGCATGTATGTGATTGTCTACGCCAATATTTATAGAAATATACATACAGTTCTCATTCTTATGTTTGTGAACATATATATGTATGTGTGTGCTGTGAGGTTTCTTTAGCTAATTTACTCTATTCCATATTCATCATGTTGACTCATGTCTTACTCATATTTAACAATTCGTCGAGCTCTTTCTGATTATATACCTTACATTACACAGATGATAATCTATTCCGTTCAAACTACGCATGTCTTAGAAATTTAATGAAGAGGCCAGTAGGCCGGTATTTCGAATCCCTGTCACCTCTTTATCTTATGAAGACGTATTCTACAAAAATTATTGAGTAATACGTCATTTTAATCTTAAACTGGTCTTATTATTATTGACATAAAAATTCTTCACGTTCTGAGTTCAAATTCCGCTGATGTTGACTTTCCCTTTCATCCTTTCGAGGTTAATAAAATAAATGCCAGTTCAGAACTGGGGTCGATATAATCGACTTAGGCCCTCCCTTGAAATATCCGTATCCTGTCTGGTGCTAAGGCCGTCTCGTGTTTATTTATTTCAGTTTGTTCGTATGTCCATATTTCGTCTTGTTTGTTTTCGCCTTTTTCCCTGGTCCGTCTTCTAACGGTCTCGTCTTGAATCACACTTATTTCATGTGTGTATGTTCACTTTGTGTATTGCATATGCTTTTATTTCTCCTTTGTTTGTTCACTTTCTGTCATGTTTTGGTCCTTTGTTCGTTGGCTCACCATTTCTCGGCAGCTTCTTGCAGTCAGTGCCACCAAAGGAGATAAATATTATCGTTTAAGGTCGATACCTGATGAGGGTTATGTGACCATCTATGTGTGTTTTCCGTTTGTATGTGCATTTATTATATGTTTTTTAACTTATTATTTAATGGAATGCCTTGCACCCTTAATTTGTATACAATAAGTATGTGTGAGTGTATATATATATATATATATATATATATATATATATAT
>NC_069002.1:14026114-14027592 GCF_001194135.2 Octopus bimaculoides | reverse complement strand
ATATATATATATATATATATATATAGGTGGGGAGAGAAAAATACAGATTTAGATGTATATAACAGTTGGGTGTTATTTGAAGGAGATTTGCCCATTATTTCTAGCAGTTTGGCCGGCCGAGTAGAATTACCATCGTTGGCTCGATGGTGAACTATAACTTTCAACTTTCCATGGTATTTAATTCCATTTAGACGGACTGGACCGTAGAATGGTCAAAAGTTAATTTTACCACTACCGGTCATAGCGTAGCGGCAGACAGGAGATATGTTTCATGGCTGTATTGCTTTTCTTGTCTATCGCTTCTTTTGGCTGATCCAGTTAGGTATCTCCTCACTATTCAATGGTTTATGAAGTTCAGAATTAAAGCGACACAACAAGTTACTTACGTCCAGCTATTTCTAAGCTACATTACCCTCGTTGTAACAAGCACTCGACCACGAAATATAACCAAATCCTTCTGTCATAAGACTGTTCAATAACATCAATGGTTGATTTATATTTCAATGGAGCGTAATTACGGAGATAAGTGTGTTTGTACACGTGTGAATGTGTGTGTCTTTCAGGTTTACATAAATACAACTCACACACTCACGTGCACACAAAGACATATACATTATACAATCAAATGCATATAGTCAAACAGATAGACAGATATATGTCGATGTGTATGCGTGTACGCATGCTTATATGTGTGTGTGTGTGTGTGTGTGTGTGTGTATACACACACATACACACGAGATCTGATCAATAAGTATCCGGATTGTTGCCATAGTAACAAAGCTGAGTCACGCAAAGAGAAGCCGATTGGCAAAGACTGATCTTCAACTCTGCTGTGCATGCGTTTTAACGTTCTAGCTCACTTCCGCTATTTACAGCAGTGTTTGGAAGGAAGGTGTGTAACTTGTGATTGTCGCATTGACCATGACAGAGAAAGTTGTCATGGCGACACCTGCTGAGAAGCCTTCGCAAAGTTGCAGAAAGTATATGGAGAGGAGTGTGAGCTTCACACAAGTGTGAGTGAGGTTCAGACGTTTCCAAGATGGCCGAAAAAGTGTCAATATTGACGACCCACAACAAGCACAACTGAGAAAAATATCGCAGATGTGCGTGCAGCTGCGAGGAGAAATCGTCAAATCACCATCCGTAAGTTATCGGTGAATGTGCAGATTAGTTACGGTTTACTTCACTTCATTATCACTGAAGATTTGGATATGAGATGCGTGTCTGCCAAAACTATTTTACAAAAACTCGGGTTTCAGTTGCAAGAGATTGTATCGAGAACGGTAAAAACTTTTTTAAAACTTTGCGCAGGCCTCTGAGCAGGTGTCGCCAGGCTTTTAGCAAAATTTGATGCAGATTCTCTGCTCAATTTTCTGTCATGGTCATTGCGACGATCACACGCTACATACCCTCATTCCAAGCACTACTGTAAACAGCGGAAGTGAGCTAGAACGTTAACACTTAGTGCGCATGCACAG
>NC_069002.1:14018865-14025864 GCF_001194135.2 Octopus bimaculoides | reverse complement strand
ACTGTAAACAGCGGAAGTGAGCTAGAACGTTAACACTTAGTGCGCATGCACAGCAGAGTTCAAGGTCAACCAGTGCCTGAGTAGCTTTACTCTGCGTGCTTTAGCTTCGCTACTATTAAAAAAATCCGGATACTTATTGATCATACCACACACACACCCCACACACATATATATATTCTTAGAAGTGTGTATGTGCTTACATTTACTTCCATTTGTGTGTCTATTACACATTCAATACATATATACGCATATGTACACATACATACACACACACATGCACACACAAACATATATACATGTACACATACGTATATGTACACGTGTATACACACACATACAGACAGATAAGCAGACAGACAGACAAACGGACAGACAGACAGACAGACAGATAGACAGACAACCAGACAGACAAACAGACGCTGCAAATATTGGGAACTTTCGCTGGTGATGGAATGAAAACACAGTTTTGAATTTATGAACAGAGAAATAGCTAAATTTAAAGAGAACGTTTTTTCTCATATTTCTTCTTCGAGGCACTTCTAAGCCGTGTGTACTCGTACCTATGTATATGTGTGTGTGTGTGTATACGTATGTGTATATGTGTTTGTAACTATGTATATTTGTGTGTGTTTGTACGTTTCTTAATCTCTATATGAGTTTGCGTACGTATACGTGTCCTCCTGTATGAGCATATAGTGTTTGTGATGGGATTATGGATAGTGTGTTGAAGCTGAAACAGTTTCATTGCCGATGTGTCCTGTTAGCCCTTTACCAGCACACAAATATATATTCGCTTCATTTACTAACAATGTCATTGTACGTTACAATGTGCTGAAACATTTTCCTGCTACATCTACGACTAGACTCACTAAATAGCTTCACTGTCTGTGAACAAATCATAAATGAACGGCGAAAACTTATTTGACGCTTCAATATTATTAGAAAAATATAAAACTAAAAGCAATATAACGCGTGCTAATGTGCATATGAGCGTTCAAAATAATTACCTTTTCAGATGTGCAGTACCATGCGTAAAATAACACTCTGAAACGGTTCTTGCTGAAGTTGTCGTATTGGTAAACAAGTGAATGTTTTTGTTTCTTTATTATCTAAACATCTTTCTAGGCATGACATTATGCAGGAAATAGTAACTGAATATCATACTTCTCTGAGAGACATAAACTGCAGTATCTGAAATTATCAATGTTGGGCGATGTATACTCTAATATGGATCAATCTATTTAATAAACAATTATTAATATTGTCAAATATTCCAAATGGATATAGATAGTAAAGTAATGACATGTTGTTTTCTATTGTCTGAGTGTATTTTTATATAAACATTTTTATATAAATATTTTATATGAACACTCAGAAAGACACCTTGCCACTTCACTATTCAAGCATATCGAGAGTTTAAATGATAACAACATTTAGGATTATCAGATAGATCGGATCATTACAAACACCAAGTCTCTCACTTTACTCATGGTTCCGGAAGATACGATCTCTGTCATTCAAAGAAACATAACATTCTTTTAGTATTTTCAGCAAAAGATCGGAATAGGAAGAGTTTTGTAGACACCCCTAACACTTTTTATTAAATGATTTCAAACTTCCAACAGGTCAGCATAATTTATTTCCGACGTAATTCATTTGCTATGGACTGAAAGACATTTATAGAATTAAAAATCTGCAACAGGAACTGTTTCTGGTTGTTATTTTCTTCTTTTTTTTTACATGTGGTATTTTAGATATGGAAACACAAAGCGTCTCCGTACATGAATACATGGAAATATCACGTGTTTTGTGCATGAAGATGAGCAGATGAAAGTATGATACATTTCGTGAATGGTTTTTACGTCATTGGTTACACACACCGCCAAAACCATTCAGTGTTAATTATCTTCGTCTATATTTAGTTTACAGTTAATTCTGACATGTTGAAAGCTGATAGCGTGGTGAAATCTGTTGGTGGCAGGCGGGAGGATGGCGGAGTATTTCAGCCGAAATTTATTGAAATGCGTTGTAAACGTTGCGTAATTAAATTTTACGAAAATAAAGTATATATTGGTTGTATAGCAGCCAGCTGCTTTCTCTCTAGGTGTGGCACACAGGCTTTTCTATACCATTTCTATCTTACCCTGTAGTTCGTTATTTAATAACATTAAGAAAAAGAAAAATAGAGGAGAAGGGTGAAAGACAAGCACAAACACATACGCATATATACGTGTGTGTGTGTGTGTGTGTGTGTGTGTGTGTGTGTGTGTGTGTGTGTGTGTGTGCGCGCGTGTGCGTGTGTGTATGTGTTTGTATACGTGTGTGTATGTGTCTGTGTGTATGCATGTGAGTGTGTTTCATCCACTCTCTCTCTCTCTCTCTTTCTCCCTCTCTGAAGAACTTGATTAAAAATATCAGTTGAAGCATCTCCACTCTGTGACTGAATGAAGCATTCTTGGACAATGCGGCCCCCAGCCCACTACATTAAAGCTCTTGATGCTGGCAAGTTCAAAGACAATCTTACGTATACCAGAGAAAGAAAGAAAGAAAGAAAGAAAGAAACGTATGTAATCGAAGATTTTTAAACGTTGGAACTACAAAACAAACATACAATTCTGCTCAGATGTATTATGTAACAAATACAATATATGATTTGACGGCGATGTTTTATTTTTATTATAAGTTATACGTTGGGGATTTATGAACTCGGTTTTGTGACAATCAACATTTTTGAAAAGTAGCCTTGTTTAATTCTCATCGTAATTAATCACCATTTGCTTTATTTCTCTTACTGTTGCTTATTGTTATTATTATTATTATCATTATTATTATATTTGCTGCGGAACACATCGGATGCGTTTTCGAACGTTCCAAGTAAGTTGAGTTCAAAATATCTATTTACACCAAGATTGGTGTTCTTTGTCCATAATTATTTTATTCCAAGTTGTGAATAGAATCACCGGGAACCTATTACTGTTTTTTTATAGTTGTGGAGCCCCCAGAGGAGTGAATTTCGACCCACCAAATAACTTCGGTTGGCGTTAAATTTAATTGAATCAAATACAACTTAACAAGATGACGGAGCACGTCTTCAAAGAGTTGAGAAAAAACAAAACAAACTCTCCCACCAATATGGTAATGGATGAAGACTTCCCTCCCTTTCTCTCCGTCACGGGCAACAATACAGGGGAAGGGGAGGAGGAAAAAACCAGACTGTCATGACAACAGAGAACAGCAACAACAACAAACCAATACCAACAATATCGATAAGAACAACGGCAACAAGAACGACAGCATCAGCAGTGAAGACCAAACACCGCTTTACCACAGACCTCACGAATAGGGAGCATATGTTACCACAGGAACAGAGACTAATAAAACAAGAGAAGAATTGGGCAAATCTGACAGTCTCATCAGAGGCAATTGAAGCAGTGGAGAGAAGAACGGTGCTTTTCAGATGCATTTCAGCAGACACAAAAAGAGCGGCTTTGATAGCCCAAGTAGATATTGAGGCGGCGCTGAGGTGCATCAGAAATGACATCGAATGCATAGCGAGGGACAAACAACACGGCACCATTTCGGTGGTGTTTAAGTCAGAAGCCCTCGCTATGAAACATTCAATGACCTCCTGCAAAACCAGCAAAGTCTTCATGTACCTATCTCACATACGGAAACATACAGCCCGTGTCCGCAATCCTACCAGGACTAGATGTTTGGTGGGTTCTAAGATGCGTAATCGTGGAAGGAACGGATACTGGTTTTGCAAGACGTCATTGAATGTCTCATAGCAAGGGCTTCTGACTTAAACAGCACCGAAATGGTGCCGTATTGTTTGTCCCTCGCTATGTATTCGATGTCATTTCTGATGCACGGACTCATTTGCGGGTTTGCTGCCACCAACGGCCTCCATCGCTGCCTACGCCGGGACGAGAACAACAAACATCACTAGCACCAGCAAAACCACCTGCAACAACACCAAAGTCATTATCCACCGCCCCCACATCAATGCCGTTAAGCATTTTTTCCGCTGCTTTAGAGTTTTTCCAGCTGGCCGCCTGATAAATATTTGTTTCTAATTTAGGTACGAAGACAGGAAGTTTGAGAAGTAGAGGCTAGTCGATACTATCGATTCCAGTATTTGACTAGTATTTTATTTTATCGATCCCGGAAGAATAAGTGCAAAATAATTGGCCCTGACAGGATTTGAACTCAGAAAGTTAAGCATTGTAACAACATATCGCAAAGAATTTTGTTGGACATTTCTAATGTTTCTAAATAGTTTCTAGTAAATGAACTAAAACCAAATGTCAATATTCTTCAGCTACAATAGAAACGCACCAGCGACGGCACAGGCAAAAAAAAACACCAAAAACCAAAAATTTTTTTAAATAAAATAAAATTTATATAAAAGCAAAGACAAACAGAAAAAAAACTAAAGCTAAATTCTCTGCATTTTCAGATTTTCGGGGCAGGTTGAACTGGGTCGGTGAGTGGGAAGGCAAGTGGCATTAACTGTCTTAATAAAATATATGAACAAATAATATTATTCGTTTATTTTTAAATATTGTCAAAGATACTTTTGTTGAAGATATTTTGTTGAAGGCATTTTTTGAATATAGCTTTTTTTCTCTCTCGCTTTCATCAAATTAATTGTGTTTTCCGTTCTGTTCGGTGTCTCACCTGTAAAATCTCACTATTTTGTCCTATATAACAGATATATGTGTCATTGTTATGTATGTTGGTGGATTCTTTAGAAATTCCTGCCAATATTTAGTCGTGGTCATTTCTTTTATTATATTTATTTCATTTATTTTATTATTTTGTTACCTTTTCGTTTGGAGTTATGATTCTTTATTTTCAGATTATTTGCTTTTCTTTTTATTTTTATTTTTATTTTTCTGTTTACATTTTTTTAAGCTTCTAAGTTTTTGTTGTTTTTATTGTTCTTTATGTGTTTGTGTCGTTTCTTTTTAAATGTTCATGCTTGGATTATATATGTACCACATTATATATTCAACAGACATTAGTTGCCATACAATCACATACGCATAAACATACACATCCATACATACGTACACATTCCTGCGGCTTTCTCGTACTTATTTGTGTGTATCTACATATAGTCCGACGCGTACATATGTGTATCAAAGTGAGCTTGTGTGCGTGTGTATATGTAAGAATGTATTCATTCAAAAACAATTATATATATATATATATATATATATATATATATATTATATACATACATACATAGACGCAAACATACACAGAAACACATATGTACACGGGTCTGCTCCTGCAATAAAATGTGACCGTTAGTAACTTATAAATCAGATACAATCACACATTTCCGTGCACAAACTCTTCCAAATCTCATTAAAAGACAAAGACAAATCACGTATATATATATATCAACCCAAACATTCAGTTAAATTCAAAGACATTCATCACCACCCTCACACCCCCCACACACATGCGCGCAAACACACATACACAGACGTCATGTGAAGTGACGCACGAAAAATACTACATATGCATAAAGGACTAAATCAAGACGTCACTGTAAATAACGATTGTTAGGGTCGTATAAATTTGCATGCGTATTTAGAATGTATATAGTTAATATAAGGATAGATAGATTGATAGATACTTACATATAAATATATATTTTGCTACATACATACATGCATGCAAACATAGATCATGTATACAATTTAAAAGTGTAGTGAAAGGCCGGACACGTTAGCAAATAGTTTTGTTAGTAAACATTTCCACACTCCAAGTACTTTGAATACAACGATCATAAAATAGAAAGGTTAGTGTGCGGAGTTCGAGCCACGTTCTATCGTTGTTTTTTTTTTGTTTGATTTTTTTTTTTTTTTTTTTTTTTTTTTTTTTTTTTTTTGGTGGGGGTGCTTTTAATACCTTGGAAGTATGTCGATCAGCTTGTGAAAGCACATGTACGTTATATAAAGCTTAAAAACATATTTTTTTTAAATTTTATCAGTGGCCAGCATATTAAAATTATGCGCTTTCAGGATGTTGTTCATATTTGGGTCTCTAGTTAATAGAGGGAGATTTTGCACAATAGTGTTGAATGCCTCATTGTTTCTATGGTTGTAAATTGATATATACAGTAGTGTTTTGAGATGTGGTGTGGTGTTATGCTTTGTTGTCCTTAGTGTTTTTATGTCTAATTTCTTAGAACACTTAATTCCATCGTCTATAAGTGAAGGTGGATATTGTCTTTCAGTTAGTGTTGTTTTGAGGTCTTGAAGACGAAGGTCCCGAGTAGTTCTATCAGACACTAATTCCTTCTGCCAAATTAAAGGGAATGTTTATTTTGACGTATTTCGAGTGGCATGAGCTAAAGAGAAGATAGTGCTTCGAGTCCGTTGGTTTATGATAGATATCAGTTATAATTTGGTTGTTGACTTTTTTAATATCTAAAAATAGGAGCTGTTCTTTGCTATATTCCATTGTGAATTGAAAGTTACTATTTATATCATTTAGTGTTGATTTGAAGTCCAAAATATTGCCAATGGTCTCCTTCCAAATGATAAAACAGTCATCCAGGTATCTTTTCCAGCTTTCTCTTATGTAATAGTAAAATGGATAACCATATTTTTGAAGTGACACCTCATATATGGTGAATTCAAAATAACCCATTATCAGGTTCGCAAGAACAGGGGCTGCTTTCGTTCCCATCGCAATTCCGCATTTTTTACGATAGTATGTGTCATCAAATAGGAAATAATTGTTCTGAAGTATAAATTTTAAAGATTCAACAAGAAAGATCTGATTTATGCGTTCCGGGAGCACTTCGGGGTACTTTTCTAACCAGAATTTGATTGCTTTTATTCCATACTCATGTGGGATGTTGGTGTAAAGATTGATAACATCGAGAGAAACCAATAATGCCTCTTCATTAATTGTTTTTGGTAAGTGCTCTAGCATGTCGGAATCGTCTCTAATGAAACTTTTGATGTATTTCAGCAA
>NC_069002.1:14017403-14017689 GCF_001194135.2 Octopus bimaculoides | reverse complement strand
TATATATATATATATATGTATATATATATATATATACATATAGAAATATACTATGATATATACTTTATACATATATATATGTATATTTATGCACACACACATATATATACATATATATATATACATATATATGCATATATATATATATATATGTGTGTGTGTATGTATGTATATATATATGCATGTATGTATATATACAAGTATGTATACACATATATATATGCATATATGTATATATACATGTATGTATATATATATATATACACACATATATATATATATATAT
>NC_069002.1:14009368-14017000 GCF_001194135.2 Octopus bimaculoides | reverse complement strand
AAATACAAGAACGTAAGAACTAAATCTCATCTACGAACGTGAGAAGAAATAGAAATTATACGCACACAGAAAATATTTATATACACGCATACAAATACACACACACAGCCACACACACACACACACACACACACACACACACAGCCACACACATACAGAAAGAGGCTCTCGGGCAACAATATTCATTTATGCTTGTGCCTATGCAGTGTTCATACACGCACTTACACAACGATATAACCGTATATTTCCACATTTATATTTCCACATTTATATTTCCACATTTATATTTATGCTAAATTAATATTTGCGCACAAAAGAAAAGGGATCTACGACGGTTTCGATGAGTTAAATACAAACGATTCATCATTGTATCGTTGTGTAACTGGCTGAATATTCCATGGTAGAAGCAACATCACTTGTTGTTTAAGAAAACTGTTTCTTTGACTTACTAATTCAGACTATTCTATTGGGTTCCGCAGTTTACATGTCGCCAATTTTATTCCCAAATTTTACATCATGGTGGAAGTGAAGTACGAACATTATGATTTCAAGCGATCTTATCCAACATATACACGCATACTTACCTGCCACCTACACAGACAGACAGACAGATTTATAGATAGATGTTGATCTCAGATTAACAGAAGGCCAGCAAATTCGGGGTAGGTTACATCTGGTACTTATTTTATGGACCCCGAAAGGATTATAGACGATGTCGAACCCTGCGGCAGTTGAACTCAGAATGTAATATTAGAAGAAATGCCGCTAAGCATTTTGTTCGTTTGTCCAGTGCGGTGGCAATTCTGTTAGCTCGCCTTATGCAGGCAGGTGGGCAGATAGATAGATAGATAGATAGATAGATAGATAGATAGATAGATAGATAGATAGATAGATAGATAGATAGATAGATAGATTTTAACATATCTTTGAATCATGCATATACATATACGCTCTCATTTACGCACGCTGATTATTCTACACCCATGGATATTTACACTTTAGTCAAAGTAAATTCATTCAATTACAAACACACAGTCTCTTTCACTTTCTCTCTATATATATACCTGTTTGTCTATCTATTTATCTACGTATATGTCTATCTAGCTATCTATCTATCTTAGACATACACACATACACACACTGTGGTACACATTGCTGTCTTATGCAATTATACATGTTCACACTTATATTGAGGCTAAAATCATCCTGAAACACGAGTTCATATGCGCAGACACACAAACATACACACACACAGACACACACGCATATACACTCACATTCACTCTCTATCTATCAATCTCTCTAACTTACATACATACGCAAGTTGTCTCTTATACAACCATATATATATTTACACTTCTATTGAGTCTTTTGAGTCTAAAATCATCCGTACGCACATTCGAGTTCATACACACACAGAAGTATGCACACACATACAATTAAAAAAACACTCGGACAAACATTAGACAAACACAAACACACTAACTCACATAAAATCACATCTTTTAATATATAATATTAATACTATCACATATACACACACACACACAATGTTACACACTTAACTATACACCTCAGAGACATTATTTTTATACAGCTTTATACATTCGTGCAAAAATCATTTACGCACACCAGCATATACACACATATACACACATATACACACACGTTCACATAAATAAAAGTACACACGCTTACATAAACATACATCCAGTGGCCAAAGGCGAATCATAGGAATTGGAAAGACCATTTGATATGACGAAGGGTTATGTGATATCGAGAGGCAATATGTTATATCCAGAAAGACACAAGAGGATGAGTGCATCGGATAATCCCTTGCTAAATGAAATGGTTTACTAAGAGAAATAATAGTGAAAGAGTTGATTGATTTCGTTAAAGTAATTAAAACACGAAGCACAAACAGATTCTCATTAATCCAGGGTCAAAACCTTCATGTTTATCCTATATATATATATATATATATATATATATATATATATATATATATATATATATATATATAACTTTGCCATTTTTGAGATGTTTTCTCCTTTCTTTTCCTCTTCTCTGTGCTTTCCACTTAGATAAATGGACGTTTGAACAGAGGGCTTTATACAGAATCAAGAAACGAAAGTTGAGTCAATCAGTGCGTCTTTTACGTAGTGACCGTCCAGTTTGCTGCAAACACCAACCAAATCTCCGCCTCCTCCCCCTTCAAATCACGTTCTACCATCTTAAAAACAAAGTATACAGTCACATTGTAAAAGTGTAACTGCCAGATATAGAAAAAAAGGCGAGGTAGACACGGCTGGAGTACATATGATCATAGGTTTTAAGTCTGAACGATTAGGGGTGATCTCGTGATGACCATGCGCCTGAAGAGATAAGAATCGAAGATAGCCATATACCAACCAACTTACCTACCTACATACATATGGGAGAATTTACGAAAAAAACAACAGACGAAGACAGGTGGTGTAAACAACAAATGGATGTATTAGTTTAACGTTCGGGAATAGAGAAAGTCTTTGATGTTTCGAGCCTACGATCTTCAACAGAAAGGAACACAGAAAGAAATAAGGAGAGAAACAAGGAGAAAAAATATATAAATGTAGCGGTCAGTGATCTATCAGGACATGCATACATACATACATACATACGTACATACTGACATACATACATATATACATAGTCATACATAAATATGGTCATACATACACACATACACATACACACACACACACATACATACATACATACATACATACATACATACACCAATATTTACCTTGGGCCGTAAACTCATGGTGAAATCATAGTGGCACTCTCGTGGCATTTAAGGCATCTAAACGTGGCCGGATCCATCAGTGTTAGACTTTGACCCCAACCACTTACATATCTGTGTGTATGTATGTATGTATGTATGTATGTATGTATGTATGTTTGTAGAAAGCGAGACTGAGAGACTGAAGGACAGATTCGCCCCAAGAACTGGAGTAGTTCTTAAGTCATCGACCTGGAAAGGCTGAAAGATGAAATCAACATGGCTATATTTGATTTGAGGGCGATGAATACCACAAAGAACTTCATCCGATGCTCCGCCGACCCTGCCAGTTCGTTGCCCGATACACTATTTTACTTGTATATTCATGAAATTCTATATACAAGTAAATTTTCAGACTCCTTCCAGTCTGAAAATGTTTTAATTGTGTAAATTACAGAACTTCCTATGAGATGTAATTGTGTCGTCTGTACACGTTGAATGACCGGCGTCTGTTGCTGCAGATGATGATGATGACGACGACGACGATAATGATATTTCTGTTTAAATATGAAACCAAATTAGTCCAAGGCATCTGACATCTTTTGTCCAAAACAATATCTAATTATTACTTAGTTCAAATGAGACCTCTAAGTTTGTATACCACGCACCCACACACACGCGCGCATGCACAAATCTACACGTACACACATGCGTAAAGTGACCTGCTGAGAAGAAGAACTCAAAGTGGCAAGTGGCATGAATTTGAGGAACAACGACAAAGATAGGTATACTAAATAACATACAAGATAAATTCTTGATTTATTCCAAATAACTTCGCTTCGAGAAAAAGGTGAGCAAGTACTTAGTAAGAATTGGAACATTCTCATTTAGAGAAAGGGAAACAAACTCTGCTAATCTACAATCTTCCGGGATTGGCGCGCAATTATTAAGAAAAAGACACAGTCTTTTAAATATATTTTTAGACAACAAATGTTTTCACGTGCTCCTCCCTCCTTTCGCATCATCAGCACAGCAGATGCGACATCTTGATTACAGCGCGATATAAGACTCGGATTTATACAAAGGGAATATATAAAGCATATATAGCCTAAGGTAATTTGCATAATTATAACAATTATTAAACGTGAGATCAAGACAGACAGACAGACAGACAGACAGACAAACATACAGGCAGGCAGGCAGGCAGGTAGATAGATAGATAGATAGATAGATAGATAGATAGATAGATAGATAGATAGATAGATAGATAGATAGGTGCCAATTAAACCCTACATAAAGAAATACCTTCATTCTTGATATTAATCTACTCTATAGACTGCCAATAATAATGTCAAACTAATACGATTTCAGCACTGACACAAATGAAAACCAAAAATGGTTCTACGAATATTTTTATGAAATGTTGCGGAAAAAGCAAAACGGTTAATAAAATTCCCAAAGTAACATGATTACGTATTCTTTGAGAAAACCTAAAATTGTGCCTGTGAAGCAGCGGACCCCTTTAGCTTTGGTACCTACTTTACAAATTAATCGACTTCATTTCATTAATTAAAATCCTATGAATTTAAAACCATCCAAGCTTAAATTTTGACTTAATTAAAATGTTATTAAAAACGTGATCACATAATAAAATATGATTTTATTTAAAATAAAGCAATAATATTTGAATTTATATAACGTTGGTAAATTTTCAATAATGGAATTGTCGAAATGAAATTTTCTACAATACAAAATATTGATTGGAATTCTGCCAACCAGAATCTTCTCCATTAAAAACGTAGATATCCATTATATATATATATGTGTGTGTGTGTGTGTGTGTGTATGTATATATATATATATATATATATATATATATATATATATATATATATACATATATATACACACACACACACACAGATATATATATGTATGTATGTATGTATGTATGAATGAATGTATGTATGTATGTGTGTGTGTATGTATGTTTGTACACGTTTTTGTGAATGCATCAGCAATGTTGATATTAAAATATATAACACACTGAACGATTTGAAAGATATTAAGTTTTATGATAATTTAAAACAACCAATCACTTATTGAGTAAATCATTAAATAATTTTGATCTCTTTGATCATTTAATATCATCCAGTATATAGATACATACAACTTTAATCTTTTACTTGTTTCGATCATTAGACTGCGGCCATGCTGGGGCACCGCCTTCAAGAATGTTAGTGAGATGAATCGACTGTAGTACTTTTTCGCTTTTCAGTCTGGTACTTATTCTATCGCTCACTTTTGCCAAACCACTAAGTTACGAGGGTGTAAATACTCCAACACAAGCTGTCTAGCGTTGGTGGGGGACAAACACAGAAACAAAGACATACACACACACACACACACACACACACATATATATATATATATATATATACATACAAGGCTTAACCACTCACAGGGCCTTGGTCGGTTCGAGACTATAGTAGAAGACACTTGCTCGAGATACCACGCAGTTAGACTGAGTCCGGAATCATGGCATTGGGAACCAGGTCTCTTATCACACAGCCACGCCTATGCCTATAGATAGATGCACACACATATATATATATGTGTGCATATGTAAGTGTCTGTGTGTTTGTGTGTGTGTGAAGGACGGATTTATCACGGTTTGAACGCCTTTTAGCAGAGATTTACTCGACCAGAGATGATTTGGGGCTAAATATTCAAATTACACCATTCTGTCTCTTAAAATAGCTCAATTTGAATATATTGTAACGTGGTTACTCGTCGCCAATTATTATAGTATCGCCACTAATTATGACGATACTTGTTCACACTATAACCGTGTAGTGACAATAAACATATAACGAAGCAGAGTAACAACGTAACAAGCCAACAAACTTTCCACGAGCAATACACGAACCAACAAACGATATTTCGACAAACTACCAAAACCACACCTTACTACTTCTAGAGATTAACTCTTTCTTTCTTTCTCTCTCTCTCTCTCTCTCAGACTGCTACCACTTATAGTCACTCGGTCAAGTCTATTCTCGCAGGGGATGTCTCAACAGGATAATATATTCGTGTATATATATTCGAGTACGGATTGTCAAAGAGTAGACAGGTCTGCTCGATCAGATCTGAACTTGAAGTAACCAACAACAAATATCTTCAAACAAGGACTGCCAGTGGTGCATTTGAACTGTTAGAAACACCAGCCAAATCTGTCTTAAATCACAATCCATTGTCACAAACAAGAGGAACAATATCGTCCTAAATGCACTCGACTTGGAAAAGAAGAATGATGTGTTAGCACCTGAGACCCGTTCATGTTTTTACTCGATCAGGAAGGACTTGAGTCTAAAGAATAGCAACGTTTTGATATTTCATAACGTTTAGCGGAATTGCTTCTATAATACTAATATTCAAGTCTAAACTGAAATAAATTCTACATATATAAACAGATCTTTGTAGGATTATTTTTAAAGGCTTCTTCATGGGGGGGGGAGTCCGTGCCTATAGCTTTTGCAGCTCCTACGAGACCGGTGAGATTGGCATGATTAGAGTTCCTCTCGAACATCTACCAGTTGACGCCTGCAGGAAAAATGTAGCCAAGCAAGAAGATAATTCCAGAGGGAAAACTGTCTGAGAAAGAAATATTTGGGCGAAGCTGATTCTGTGGAGCCAGAAGTGGGTAGATTGGTGAGAGGAGGAAATGCATGGAGGTGGTACGATCCCAGATAACTGCTAGAAAAAAGCGACGTTAAAAGAAACAAAATGAAAAGACAGCACGTCTGTAAGCTAGAAGCGGTGGCGGGTGGTGACTGACCTGAGAACAAATAGCTACAAAGCAAACCTTTTAAGGTGTAACGACGTTGATGCGGTTCTAAAATGAATTCAGTGAAACCAGTCAAATTAATTTTGCTTCAGCTTAGAATAGAAAACTGGGACGCAGGAGTGATTTTCGAAGAGTTTAACGTGAAGAAAAGAGAACTGGTCCCAGCATTGTTACCGAACTTGCTGAGATGTGAACTCATAAAGTCCCTATAGCAATTGTGCCAATTCACCGTCTCTAAATATTTTAAAGATTCAAGTAAAATTTAAAATACATGTCGTCTTTACTGTTGTTGCTTATCCTCGGATCAGCCTGGCTCTGCTTTTGTCTGTGATCAAAGACACTCCAACCGCGACCATCCCAACATTTTTACTAGGAAGTCAGTGCCTAAGATCATAGTATCCAATGTGCCCTTCTTTTCTAAGATGATAGGGTTGTCATTTTAGGGAGATTCGTTTGCTATTTCTAAACGATCAATTGATCACATAGAGTTTTCCTCATTGGCTCGTTAAAAACAAAAATTAATGATGGCACAGATGGTATGTCTCGCAATCAGTGTGATGCTTCTTAGAACACTCCCTTCCTTTGAGAATCTAGAATAAAATCTAGATGTATGAATGCATACGGTGTGCATGCCAAAGCTGTAGAATGATTTGAACTCATCGCTGCAAGCTCACAAAACACTCATCAGCGTTGTTGCAGTGCTGCGACGGATTGGCAAAATCTTTTGAGTGGTATTTGGATGCGAATCTATATTCTCTGAGTTCAAATCACACTGTGTTACACACAGACTTTCATCTGACTTGGATCGATGAAATGAAGTACCAGTCAAGTACAAGAGTTATCATCACTGACTTTACCCTTTTCTCAAAATGTAAGGCTTTGAAACCTACGCTAGAAATCACAGTAAAGAAATTACCAATTTTTCTGTAGTTTATAGTGTTGAGTTATTCCTATAAATATCGTACCTATTTTCCTTTTGATAGACTCTTCCATTTGGCAGTTAATCGGTTTGAATGTGTAC
>NC_069002.1:13999172-14009285 GCF_001194135.2 Octopus bimaculoides | reverse complement strand
ATATATATATATATATATATATATAAGGATTTATTTTATTGAAACGAGTATAGAGAGGAAAATGTCTTTGTGTTTAGAAAAGAACGGTGTAGCAAAAAGTATAGAAGGTCAGTTTCCGTTACCAGTTGGTTATTTTGAATATGTATTATTATCAATGTCCAAAACTTTCAAGAGAGGTTTTAATGAAGTGAGGGCTTCTTTAAATCAATTGAAATACGAAGAAAACATTCCACTGACTCAAACCATAGAATTCGCCATTTTGCATTTATTAATCAATTCGCCCTATTATTGTACACTCGAGAGAAATTTACTGACCAATATTTTTCTATATCTCTCCCCTTCCGATCTCAATTGTATTCCAAGTATTTTAGACCTCACAAAATTTGTGATCCTGCGAACATCTAATCACATGCGTCGAATTTCGCAGCAGATTTTTCATCCAAAACATAATACATATACGATCACTTTGGTGTATTTAAAGTTGGACATTCTTGACTTCATTAGAAATCGAACATGGGAACGGTTTCGGAACATGCCGCATCGTTCAGGCTTGGAAGAAATCCTTCACTACCAAGAAATCCGTACAAATAATACCACAATAGCCATAAGAAAAGCGCAACTGAGTACAGTCCACAAAGATATCGAGGATATGATGATCACTTTTCAGGAATGCATAAATTTTCTTTGGAACATTCGACACATTCTTCCTCCATTAATAGTTGACCACTTGGAATCTCACCCTGACAACTGGACATTGAATACTATTCGGCTTCTTCACGAGACGTACCGAGATTTACTCTTTCCGTCTTTTAACACCAATATGGCGCCAATTAGGTATGATTTCGCTTCTATTTCTAGAAGGTTGTACCACCACCTTGGGGTTCCCCTCATTGGTCCTATGTATTAGGGGTCAATTTCGGTGACAGACTGGCAGGATTATAAGAGGGTTGGACGTATTTCGTTCCAGTCCTTCTGGTTGCTAAAACCTGCCGACATTGACTTTGCATTTCCTCCTTTCGTTGAGAATGAAGAAGAATCGATCTTTCTCGCTTGGGATTCGTATAATTCGTTTGAGTTCTTTAAACTACAGATTCCACTCCATTAAAATTTTGAAAGAAAACTAGTCGAACTCTAAAATAATTTTTATATATTTTTACATTCGTGTTCATATCACCACTAACTATATTAATGACCATTCCACTCGCCATTTTCTTCAAAATAAAAACAGTAAATGTTTAACTTGCAACATTTTGTTCCGTCATTTTTATATTGTAATTGTATTTCCATTCTCGAATGACCGCGTCATCTCGACCAGTAATCAAATCCGAAACCAAAATTTCGGCTACATTATCAGTCGATACCGTACCTACAGCAAATGGACGGGGGTGAAATATTCAGGATGTTACCCGAGGTGTCACTTCCATTTTTATAAAGACAGTTGAATGTGATTTTGGAGATAATTTATCGCTCCTGTTTCTAGCAAGTGAAGTCGCATGTAGAAGTTCCATCACTGGTTCGATATTAGTGACCAACTAAAAGAGGTAGACTGGCAATGTCTGCAGAGAGTCGGACACAATTCCTTACGTTCTTAGTTCAAATATACAGCGGTTTGCTTTACTTTCCCCTTCCGGGTTCATTTCAATACATGTCGGTCGTTATTGCTATTCATATAATTGTGGTTCAATGTATTTCACTTGTTTATGGTGACCCCAAAAGGTGTTTAGTAACGAACATTTGCCAAACCACTACATCGGTGAACAATGCACTTGAAATTAACATAACTACCCGCTGCTACTAAGTTGTCCCAAAAGAAATGTCACTTTTGGTTCGTAAGTTCAAATCTTGTGATAATGTTTTGTTTGTGGTTAGAATGCATGTCTAGTTTTTTTTTTTCCACCAATTTCCGTTGCTAATCTCATGAAATTGTTCTAAACTCTTGGGAGCGAGTGAGGCACTCTTTGCAATGTATAAACTCTGTCACATCACAGTCAAATATCCTTTTAAACTACATACTTGTTCTCTTAAAATAAGAACACGTTGAATAAATCAGGGTGTTCATATATAATAACCATTCAATTTAAAACCAACGGAAATTTTAAAAATAACAATTGAACATTAGTAGCACTATTTGAAGAATATGGTTCGATATGTTGCCAACGGTTTCTCTACACTATTCAACTCCTTCCAAAATCCATCCTTGGATATTTTCAGTATTTTGAGCAGGGTAGTAGTCTTTGTTTTGTAGACTTGTAATTTGATATAAAACCTTTTTGTAAAGAAGCTGAAAGGGGTTAGATCTGGCTATCAGATTGGCCATGTACCGTTAAACCCACATCTAATCCACTGATTATTCCAAACATTTTAAACCTAATAAGGGCAGGTTCTCCATATACTAGTTATTTTAACTGCTGTTAACATAAATCCTGCATTTTCATTAATATAAGAACTTTATGGACATTGTAAAAGATTTTTATTGAAATGGGGAGCTTATGGACACCATATATAGTCTTAAATCTGAAGAAGGAGGAAAGACTCATTTTTGACCCATAATCTGCTCATTCAGTACTGACATAAAACCAATCACCACCTGGAGTTCTACAAAAGTTCAATATGGGAAATGATTTTGATAAAGTAGTCCAGCGTGTTAGGAGGATGGACACTAGTCGTGAAAATGAAACCTAAAACGCGTTAGATTTTGAAGTTACTGTATCTGAGTTCAAATCACATCGCTGTCCACTTCATTAATGATTGTGTATCTCTTCCTTGTATATCTCTACACAGGCGGGTGGGGTTCACCTTTTGTAAGTAATGTATAAAGAAAACATTAAAACGAGGGGTTCTAAGTGCTAGTTCTGGGTTGTGTTTAATCAAAACGAAAACAAAGTTGAATATCGTAAATGAAATTAGATATTTTAATTAACTTAATAAAATTAAAATAACGAAGAGAACTGTATATCAATTTATCAATTGTTTTCCTTTTACTTCAAAAATCCAGAAACTCTCCCAACAACCCAAAATAAGTTTCATATTCACTGAATTTCTTTTCCAAGTCGATTCTTGACGTCAGCAGAACAAAAATCAATATATCATTGGTTTGAATCCTATCAGGAATGGGGGGGAGGGTAGAAGTAAGATTTGGCAATGTTTATGCGAATAGCATCAATTAATCAATCTCAATAGAACATCTTGCTTATTTTATAAGTCGTTTTATTAGTGCCTTTGATTAGGACAATGTTATTACTTTGGTTTGATTTAAATCTGGAATCTTAGACGCGGTGTCGGAAGTGAACTTTAGTTCAATAAAAATGTTTGACACTTGCTCACAGACCTGTTGTCTCCTTAGATTTTTTTCTCTTTACTGTTGTTGACAACAACTTTACAGTTATTTTCTCAATGGTATCTAATTTACGACCCTTCACTCGAGATTCTTTTTTATGAACGGACCAAATATACAGTCATCGTTTACTCAATAAATATTCTAAGATGGTTTATTTAAGCGGGGAATGTTAATTATATTCCCTGCCTTTGTTGTGTATTTTTAATAAGTGGTATCAAATCTTATTAGATATTTGAAAAGATATTCAAAACAATAAATTTACAAACGAAATTGTATAAGAGATAAAACCGAAGAAAAAAAATCGACATTGGTATTTATATCATTTGGTAGAGATCCAATGTTAACAAGTTCCTAGGTTACGTGTATGCGTGTATCTTATGCACTTATGCAGTGTACTTTTTCATTAGTGAATCAATATATTATGTGAGAAACACAGGCGATAGATTCACAGAATTATTGAACTCTTGGACAAAATGATTTGCTCTATTTGTTACAGCTCTTTATATTCTGAGCTCAAATATCGCAGTGGTGACTTTTACTCTTTCAAGTTCCGCAGTATTAAGGACCAGAGTAAATTTAATCGATTTATGTTAAGGTTTTCCGGACCTCCTCAAGCAAAATACTACAACTGAGACTACAGTCGTTTAAAAAGCTGCTAGCACTTTAAGGGTGGATGAGGGTCCAAATATCTCAACAAAATGTTCCTGTGGGAAGCGACTTCCAAGTTTGTTTGTTTTTTTGTTTGTTTTTTTTTGACAATTATAAAACATTGTCACATCAGACAACCACGGTCTCTACAATGTGGTAACTGTAGAGACAGGGGTTGCAGCAGGAGTGTGCTAGTACTCCTTTTCAGCTGAGTAGAAAGTGAGATGAGATGCCTTGTATAAAGAGATAGCACACTGCCTATTCAGCAACTGAAACCACAACCTTACGATCGTGAGCCGAAAACTGGCCATCATGCTGTGTGTGTGTGTGTGTGTCTATTATATCAATATGTATAAAATATGGATTATGAGCTATGCTTCTTGAGAACAGTAACACTAATCAGCTTCGTCCTTCGTACATATGTAGGGGATATTCTGAAAGGGTTTAGTCGAACTAAACGACCCTAATGCTTGTTTTAAATCTGATACTTATTCTATCGCTCTGATGGCGTAGTAACAAACCAACACGCGTTGATCTGTGGGAAAACAAATACAAAATCGCACACACATAGCATGAGAAAGCAAGGAGGTTCAACACAATTTTCCTATACCAAATGCGCACATAAGGCATATCAACCGCCCCTCCACTTTCGACAAAAATATAGGTTCAGCTGGATTTGATTCCCTGTTCCCTTTGTATTTTCAGTTGTGAGAATTGAACTTTCAGCAGTGAAAAACAATGAAACCCTCGTTTACAATGCTTCTACTTTTTCGAAAGAGCACCATTTCATGCCTCGACAACGGAGTACGTTGTTGGATAAATAATTTGAGTCAAATATTTTGACCACCATTATAAAGCAGAGCTGGGAAACTATAAACGAATGTCAGGATTCCTCTCCTACTTGTGCAACGCTATCTGAAGTCGGATATTCTTAAAAATAGTATATAACTATCATTTCAGCCTTAGAAACACTGCCATGATGGATGTTGGCATTGAAATAGAGTGAGTTAGATTTCAGCCAAAGAATGTGTGTGTGTGTGTGTGTGTGTGTGTGTGTGTGTGTGATATGTTTACAACACCTAGATTCCTCAAGGGTTCGTCCATATAAATACAAGTTCGATTTTGATTAACTTCGGTGACCGGACGAGAACAGGTGTTTTCAAATTGATATAGCAGTGTGTGTGTGTGTGTATATATATATATATATATATATATATATGTGTGTGTGTGTGTACATGTGTGTGTGTATATATATATATATGTGTGTATATATATATATGTGTGTGTGTGTGTGTGTGTGTGTGTATATATATATATATGTGTGTGTATATATATATTTTGTAACTCAGTCGGATACAACGATGAGGGTTCCAGTTGATCTGATCAACAGACCAGCCTGCTTGTGAAATTAACGTGCAAGTGGCTGAGCACTCCACAGACACAGGTACCCTTAACGTAGTTCTCATGGAGATTTGATGTAACATGCTGAACCTTTGCATTACAGGCACAGCTAATTTTTACCAGTTGAGTGGGCTGGAGAACAGCAAATAGTGTCTTCCTCTAGGACACAACGCGTCACCGGGAATCGAACTCACAACCTTACAATCGTGAGCCCAGCACCTTAACCACTGAGCCACGCGAAGAACTGTTGAGTAGATGTGTAAGTCATCATTCAAGTGAGATATTTAATCATTAACAGTTTGTTCGAACTCTTGATAAAAATAAACCTTGCGCTAGAATTGTAATTAATGCTTATCTTACATAGAACACATTTCAAGCTTCATGCCTAACACAAGGTTGTATTATTGAGCTTTCTAGGATTTTTTTTTTTTTTTTTTAGATAAATCAAAGAAAAACCATCTGTGTGTGTTTAGGTGGTAGAAGGAATCTGTATAGCTGTGTTCAGTGTAGTACGGTGAGATAATGTTTCTGTGCAGATGCGTTATGTACTCACCTACACCGTTTATTCACTGAAAATCCACTCTTCTATCGAGCAAGTGAGAGTATTGTGTACAAGACATGGAATAAATAAAATAAAATAGGAAAGACCTGATGACTGTAGAAAAATATTCTGATCGAAATGTAATGCAGAAAATTCGAGAAGTACAGTCACTCTTTGTATCATTTTCTCCTCTGTTTCTTATAACAACACTTTATTTGGCTGTAAGCTTTTCTTTTAACAAGAATTGGACAGATTTTCTTTCCCCCAAAAAAGAATTCAATTTTCTGTTGGAACATAAAGACTTCATGAGGGAGATATGTCACCTTTTAACTAACGTAGACTAGAAATAAGAAACACGAAAGATTGGATTTAAAATGAAGAAAATGCAATTATCTATTAAACTTTTCTACGTACTTAACTTTCAAGAATTCAACCCGCCTACCTTTATAGTACTACATGTGATAGTATCTTATCTGTTTTTTATTACCTCTATAAAAAGCGACAGCGCTGTCAATTTCACAATTGTTACGTTAGTGTTCTGTACTAGTATTGATTTCTGTCAACGTTAACTAAGTACTCTATAATATATGACATTCACAGATTTCTAAATTGATAGACTCAATAGCCATAAGATGACAGTTTCCATTGCAACAATCATCATTATATATTCTTCTAATGGTTTTAGTTACTGGACAACGGCCGGACTGGAGCAGCATCTTCTACGGTTTTAGTTAATTATCTAAGCACCACTACTTAGACGGGTAATTATTCTTTACCTTTCCGGATGCAAGATGCAGTTGTAAAACCTATCAGTCTTGTTGTAAGTAGGCATAACTTCTGAAGAAAACACTTCTATATTTTTTGCTCTACACACCGATTTTTCAGGCTCCCACCGATTCGCAAATCTATATAGTATACAGCAGGGACTGCGTTCGAATTCCACAGCCTTACAACTATTTTCTGTCTCCCCTTACGCACATACATATATGTATATACGTATACATTTTTTTATCTTTGACTTCTTTCAATCATTGGACTGCGCCCATGCCGTGGCACCACCTTGAAGGGTTTTGGTCGAACGAATCGACCCCCAGTACTTTTTACTCTTGGTACTTATTCTATCAGTCTCTTTTGCCGGTAGAATAAGCACAAGGTGGGAGGACAAGTATACACACACACACACACACACACACACACACACACACACACACACACACACACACACACACACACACACACACAGGGTGTTCGGGCTAAATTTCAAGGTATTTATGTTTATTTCTTTCAAGAACAGCTTGATGTATCGGTGAACAGTCAATGCCTTTGGAGAACATAAAGGTTAGAGTAGTAGCTGAGAAAAAATTAGCTGACATGGAGGACTGGAAGCCATCTGAATACTAAAAGAGGGTAATCTGTTTCATAATGATCGGCGCTGGGTATCAAAATGTCAACATTATGACCGTTGTTCAATGCTCTGTGAACACTGTAAAGGCTGTAAGGTGTGACATAGCTACTACGAAGCTGTGGCCAGCAGGAAGAGGCACAACAGGAGTTCTGGCTGCGTTCGCACGCCAGCATTCATCCAGCGTCTGATGAAAAGAGTCTTTAGTTCAATTTAGACGGTTATGTGAAGTTGATGGAGACAGTGGGCAAATCCTGGCTGGAGAGGGTTGCGGCTGGAAGACAATATATGTGACAGTAGGATTCGGTACCAAGCCATACCTCTAGTGAGAGTGAAAAGTGGTCGTTCGAGAATTTCAACCACATCACCAGCCCCAATTTCTGGCCCCGAATTCTTTCGATTGTAATCTAATACACTGCAATATCTGAGATGTTGAGAAAGGCAGTGATGGAGAACAATGTCCAGTAGGAGATAACCATCAGAAGCTTTTCTGTCTCAAACAGCCAAGTGTCGTAGGATTCTTTTCACCGTGCTCTTAAAATAGTGTGAACCACTAAATCCGCTTTAGCTTTGGCTCAGTTATCGCTATGATATTTCCGAAAATTCCAAGCATCATATTCAACAGATGAACCTGGTACGGAAATGGGTTATACAGATGAAATCTGCAGACATCATCGACAGGCTCAACAAAAGCCTATGGAATTCGTGTTTACTTTAAATCGTCATTTCGTTTAACTAAAGTTTAAATCTACAAACTTTCTACAGTTGGAAATCGGCTGACTAGTCCTTTTCACCAAAAATTCGTTAAATGTTACAGAGGAGGATTTTATTCCGGTAGTAATGGTGCAACGGAGCCAAATTATATAATTGCGGCGGTTAAAGCCACAGAGGATTTCGTTATCGAAAGTCCTCCTCAACCTGCACCATTACTTGTGTACCGCTAAAGTCTGGGCTGTTGACAGCAACAGACAGATATTAAATTCACGCCCGTGAATCAGCCATATTTAGAAATCAAATATACACTGTTGCGATTCAGGAAGAAGTATTTCACAATACTTGATTTTAACATTTCTAAGAACCTTTGGGATCTCCCATCACGCAAACTAAAAGAAAAGGATCCCCAATAACTCTACTGCCAGATTTAGATCAACTACAGCTTTGCAGAGGCTCAGTATTAATGGTTAAGAAAATTATACCACAATCATAGAGACTATTATTCTCTGTGGGTGTCATTAAGAATGCAAATTTACCCTGAAACCTACTCATACCAACAAATGGATCCTTTTTCACTTTTGAAGATATCCACTTCTAATACGCATAAACTTTGTCATGTCAGTTAATAAATTCCAAGATCAAACATTGGCAACTCAGCTCGAGGAATTCTTCATTGTAGGATACCAAAGCCTTGTGAGTTGGAAGCTACTATAATTTATTTATGCTTCTGCTTGTAAAACCCAAATCATTGTTTAACCTGAATTACTAGCACAATAATATACAGAATTGTCGAAGCTATGATGGGTACAGGTTTTATATCTTACATGAAACCTGTATCCATAATAAACTGGGATTCATTTTGACTATTAACATTTCTTTAACACAGCATGTATTGCACTTCCAGTCTTTTATTGTGTCGCTTTTCTTCTGGGTTCTTCGGTTCCTGTCGTTATAAGAATGGTTTTATTACAAAAAGAGATTTACCTCCCGACACCCCGTTTTCAAATCATTTTTCAAATTATTTTAAGAGTTGATAAATTTCAAGATTACAAACAAGGCAAATATCAATAATAGTTTCAAGTGAAATATGACTGTTTTCACATTTACTTTAATACCGTGTTATTAAAAATGCTTAAATTAAATTGTAATTTACACAATTAATTTTCGAAACGTATTATTAATATCGAATGCGTATCTGCAACTTAGTGCAGGGTCACGAGACTGCTATAAGCGTAGTAGAAAGCAAATTCATTTCTTAAATGAACGGAAACTTTCCATGATATATTGAATTGTGAACTATTAAGCCGATTATGTCTCACTAAGTAAAAATCTAGACTATTTATAGCTATTTTTCAGCTTGAGCAACACCAGGAATTTTTCTAGTACGCACTCACACACACACACACACACACACACACACACACACACATACATACACACACACATGCACACACACACATATGTATACATATATATATATATACAGACGAAGGCATCATGGCACTCCGTCGGTTACGACGACGAAGGTCCCAGCTGATCCGATCAACGGAACAGCTTGCTCGTGAAATTAACGTCTAAGTGGCTGAGCACTCCACAGACACGTGTACCCTTAACGTAGTTCTCGGGGAGATTCAGTGTGACACAGTGTGTGACAAGGCTGACCCTTTGAATTACAGGTACAACAGAAACAAGAAGAGTACGAGAAAGTTGTAGTGAAAGAGTACAGCAGGGTTCGCCACCTCCCTGCCGGAGCCTCGTAGAGCTTTAGCTGTTTTCGCTCAGTAAACACTCACAACGCCCGGTCTGGGAATCGAAACCGCGATCCCACGACTGCGAGTCCGCTGCCCTAACCACTGGACCATTGCGCCTCCTTAGTTTGTGTGGTAAGAAGCTTGCTTCCCAACCACATGGTTCCGAGTTCAGTTCCACTACGTGGGACCTTGGGCAAGTGTGTTCTGTATTTGCCTCGGGTCGACCAAAGCCTTGTAATTGGATTTAGTAGACGGAAACTGAAAGAAGCCAGTCGTATATACATATGTGTGTGTGTGTGTGAGAGAGAGAGATAGATAG
>NC_069002.1:13996096-13997050 GCF_001194135.2 Octopus bimaculoides | reverse complement strand
GTGTGTGTGTGTGTGTGTGTGTGTGTGTGTGTGTGTGTGTGTGTGTGGTGTGTGTGTGTCTGTGTGTGTATGTTTGTGTGCGTGTCATTTAGATATTTCAACACCCGACAAATGAATACTAACGTAGTTGGATACGTGTTTCCAACATCACCAATTCACTAATTCACTGCCATTCTGACGGCGATAGTGAGAATGGAGTGCCAGTACATTGATGCAAAGCAAATATCTAGAACGACTTTAATTAAACTAAAACTGAGAAAGATAGTAAAATTACCTTCAAAGAACCTTAAACTTTTGGCGTTATCTATTTGGTATTCTTGAATACGTACCAGGAGCTATACGCTAAATAGGCTCATATAGACTTAAACGGTACAATATTTTTAGTTCAACTAAACTTCGACGCTTCTCTTCTCGCCAGCGCATTGATTCGTTGATTCTATCCAATAGATACTTCTGCGGTTGTTGTTCTGCAGAGCTTTCTTCTCTTGTACAACCTCGTAAAACTAAGTTAATCGAATGGTTTGTCTTTCTCTTAATTTCCATCCTTTTTCGATTGTTGTCTCACTCCTGTCTTTAGTGTTTCTAAGCTACAAATTTCTTTCTTCCATCATCTCTCTTATCTCTTCTTTGCTTCCCAAATAAATATAATCTTTAGTCTTTTAAATCTTACGTTCATCGTTTTATGATGCTTAGGGCATCTGCTCATTACATGGGATTTGTTTTTTTCTTTCCGATTTTGTAAATAATTGCCAACACACCAAATAGCTACTTGACTCGTTTTATTGCCGGTTACTGGCTACCTTCTGGAGAATGGCCTCCAACATATAAATAAATGAACAGAATTGCGTAAATATCTTTTTAGGTATTTCTAAAACTACCTAATTATTGAGTATTGAACTCAGGATGCTGTAAACTATGTAATATGTAAAAAAGCCATATATATATATATATATA
>NC_069002.1:13992250-13993450 GCF_001194135.2 Octopus bimaculoides | reverse complement strand
CCCACCCTTGCCCACCTTTAAACGCGCCAATAACCTACGCGATCTACTGATCCATAGCTCCCTTCCCTCCTCCATTCCCACCCAACCCAGATCCTTCCCTTGCACCAGACCCCATTGCTATACCTGTCCTTTCATCACAACCACCACCTTCCTCACTGGATCCAACCGGCACATCCTCTACATTAGGAACTCCTTCTCCTGCACTTCTTCTATCTTTATTTACTGTATCGGGTGCAATATTTGCAATAAACTTTACATTGGACAGACGGGCCGTCGGATAGCTGAACACCTACGTGACGTTCGTCTACGTATGAACACACCCGTCGCTTGTCATTTTCACTTGGCGGGCCACTCTACCTCAGGTCTCACCGTCTTCGGCCTTGTCCTACACCATGGATCCACCAACTCTAGACTCCGCCTGCATCAGCGTTGCATTTTCACTATACGTACTCGAACTCCTTTAGGACTCAGCACAACCCCCTCCTTTCAGTGACTTTCCCCACACACCTTTTCAAAAGAACATGTTATTCTATTTTATTCGTTATTTATTTATATCTGTCACCGATTTATTTCTATAATCTTTTTCATTTTTTATTAATTACTTTTAATTTTTATTTTTTTATTATTTATTTTGTATTTTTTATTTTTATATTTCTTTGTTTTTTCGTGAGATGACCCAATATACTGGATGGGGCAGAGAGGACAGTCGTTTTTGAAAAATTCACAAAATCGTTAATTTTACCTGCAAACAAATTTTATTGATGTTGATGTGTTTCCTCACAAGAAATAATCACAAGAAATAATCACACATGGACAAATCAGGGGACCGAGAGAGCCAAAGAATGTCAGCACACCTGGAAATGAGGCGGTTACCGAAGAGAGAGTGAAGAACATCCATTGATGCTCTGGTTGTGTGAGAAGTCGCCCCATCCTGCTGAAAGTACACACGTCGAATAAGCATACATTTTTGTTGTAATTCAGTTACAAAGTCGTTGTTTATCGTCTCGATGTAACGATCGGAATTCACAGTAACAGCATTTGAGGATTTTAAACTCTCCTAACAATCACATAAATCGACGGTGAGAGATGTAGAGTGAAGTAAGCAGTACAGTAAATTTCCACAGTCAATTTTGTTAGCAGCACCCATTCTATATTCCTTCGCCGATATATATATATATATATATATATATATATATATAT
>NC_069002.1:13991356-13992240 GCF_001194135.2 Octopus bimaculoides | reverse complement strand
ATATATATATATTGTAAAGTTCAGTTTTACTGGAACATGGAACTTTAAGTTTCGCCTTTCGACTTACTCAACCACTGCCTCCTTTTCTGGAGTAGCAGTCTTCCAGTTTAACTTGCATCTAAGTAGAAGTAGTTAAACGCGTAATTAACCGATTTTCTTTAACAGATATGATTCTTACCTTAATTCTTTATTTTATCTTCCAAGTTTTCCTTTCCATAAGAAGCTATTCATGCTTAAGATAATAAACGTTACATATCAGACCAGTTCTCGTTATTTTATCGTTAATCTGCCCGTACTATACAAGACACTATTGTAACCTTGTTATAACCCTCTTAGCCTAAATATTCATTTTGCTGAATTGTACATAAGTTTTACGTTTTACTCCATCCATACCAGCTTCACATTACTCGTGAATTTTAGACAAAAACCCATGTTTTGGAAGCAGCCTATCCCTGTTTTAACTGCAAATCATACTAGTTGAAAGTATAAATAATGTATATAACAATTTTCTAATACACGCCATTTGAAAAGCACTTAATCATGCCAACGGCTAAAGAATAACTGGAAAATTTTTTCTGGAATATTGGACAAACTTCCAGTTTGTGACTGATTTAAATAGCGTTTACTGTTTTGTGATTTTTCGGAAATAGAATGTGTAGGGGGCTTGCTCCCTGAAGAATGCAGAATGTTTAATCAATCATAAAACATGTCGGTCAGTTCCGTTCCTTTTTCTGTTTGCGAAGAAAATGTCAAGATATATTCACATTTCCGTTTACTTTCCACGGCGTATTCATTACACACTGAAGTATAACCTCACAAAGTTTACCTTAGATTTTATAATAAATATATGAGTGCATGCAAATATATATATATATATATATATA
>NC_069002.1:13983515-13990614 GCF_001194135.2 Octopus bimaculoides | reverse complement strand
GTGTGTGTGTGTGTGTGTGTGTGTGTGTGTGTGTGTGTGTGTGTGTGTGTGTGTGTGTGTGTGTGCATTCGTGTACGTGCGCGTGTAGGAAACACATAACGAGAATACTAGAGAATGAAAGAACTATAGGGGAAGGGAGAAAGAGAGGAGAAATAGAGACAAAGAATTATATGTGTGTGTGAGTGTGCAGTTATACGTGTGTGTATATGTGTGTATGTGTGCGTATACATGTATGTGCATGTATGTATATATATATATATATATATATATATATATATATACGGAGAGTGGGTGAAGAAAATGATAAAAAGTGTGCAGCGTGAGAAAAAGAAAGAAAAGTAGATCAAAACGGAGAAAAGAGAGACAAAGTGTGTGAGAGAGTGAGAGGGAGCAAGTGAGAGACAAAGAAATCAGAGAAAGAAGGGAGGGTGAGAGAGAGAGAGAGAGAGAGAGAGAGAGAGAGAGAGAAACATAATAATAATAGAGAAAGAGAGGAAGACTTATGTCGTTAAAATGTTATTATTGCAAATGTCAAACTCGCTTGAATTTTTATGTTTTTCTTATCAGTAGCTTGGAAGTGAATTCATTTAACGACATTATCAATACAGTCGATTTTATCTGAGGAAAGTTCCATTTAAGTCAATTTAATGTCATTAGAAAGGCAGAAGGTTAAACGAGTGGCCCAGTCGATAAGAAATCTTCGAGCCAATTGATAGGTAGTTCGTCTTCCTACTTTGTTATCTTACACCAGGGTGGCCAAGAAGCCATCTTAATATTTTCTTATGGTATCGTTTATAAAAGGCTGGGGCAGCGCTCATGAATTTTTCCATAAAGTCTACGAGGACAGTGGAGGGAGAGAAGAAAGCCACCATGTTTTATGAGAATTTTCTTTGGTCCCTGCTTAATTCTGTATATATTCAAAACAGATATAAAAGGAGATAGTTATTGTGCAACATATTGAGCAGAGCATATACTATGTATAGCTTATTGTATGATTAAGATAGAAGACAATAGATAATTCTATAGGGTAGATATACTTAGATTGATATTGTTTTGCAGATGCAGCAAAAAGCAATTGTTGTATTGTTTATAACAGGAAAAGTTACATTAAAAAATAATATACTGGTTTTAAATTTTGGCACAAGACCTTCAATTTAGGGAGGGTGTAAGTCGGTTACGTCGATCCCAGTCTGCAACTGGTATCTATTTTATCGACCTCCAAAGGTTGAAAGGCAAAGTCGACTCCGGCAACATTTGAACTCAGAATGTAAAGTCGGAAGAAATGCCCCTAAGTATTTTTTCCGGCACGCTAACGATTCTGATGGCTCGTTGCATTATACCAAGAAATAATATTAGTTTCAAATTTAGGCACAAGTTTCAAATTCCGGATGATGGGGTACGTCAATTACATCAACCCCAGTGCTCAACTGATACTTATTTTATCGACCCTAAATAGATGAAAGGTAAAGTGGGCCTCGGCGGAATCTGAACCCAGAACATGAAGACGGATGAAATACCTCTAAGCATTTTGCTAACGATTCTGCCAGCTGACCCCTTTACACTAACAAATAATAATGCTTTATCGATAGAAGAGATGTTTTTAGACCAGATATAGTTTCATAACAGATGTTGTGTTGCACCAGATGTTTTAAAGATATTTATCTTATATAGATATTTTATAATAGATACAGTGGAGAAACATATACAGTAGATATAGCAGAAATACATTTTATACAGCGTATATAATACGAAATGTATATTTTGTTTAAATTATAACTAGAAATATATATTGCATTGTAGATATAACAGAAAATAAATTCTGTGTTGTAGATAAAATAGCAAATATATATATCTTATCGGATATATAATAGAAACTAGACATCATATATTTAATACATCGCGACGTACATATTGTGTTGTCAAATAACAGAAAATATGTTTATAGTAGACGAGCAGTAATACCCGTCGTTGATCGGGTAATTACTTTTACTCTTTCTCGAGGGCCGCATTCAAAGTGTTATTATATATACAGAGATTTACTCTTCTTGTATGTGTGTATTTTATAAAGAAAAAAGAACATAATAATTGAAATAGAAAAAAGATCAATTTCATACACGAACTTCTGTTTGTTATATGACAATAATAAGTGAACTGTGTGTGTTATTTTATATATCAATACAGTAATGGCAATTATATAATACACAAGGCTTTGGTCGGCACGGAGCTGTAATTAAAGAAAATTGCCCAACGTGCCGCACAGTGGGACTGAACCCAAGGCGACAAGGTTGAAAAACAAGCTTCTCAACCACACAGTCATGCTTAGAAATGAGAGATATATTTTGGCTAATATACTCCTAGATACAATATTCTTAACAAAAATATGTGATGTTTACGGTGATAAGACCTTTGATTTCAATATTTACTCGAGCAACGCAACAACTAACAACACTACACCATACAGGGTGTTCCAGAATTAACTATCTGTTTCAATGAAATTGAGCAATTTTTTAAAAAGCTGACAGAATTTTATGTTTATTACCAAAACAAATAGATTTATAAATCTTACGTCAAACTTTTATTGAAGATTTTCAACATGTCTGTATCCCTGCATACTTCAAATCTCTCCTTAGCGTTGTGAAACATATTTTGAAGCATTTCAGAAGTTAGCTCCTGCACTGCTAACTGAATGTGTTCTTTAAGCTCAGCTAAACGCTTGCTCTATCTTGGGGAATTAATGAACGGGTTTGTTGTGCCTTTACCCAGCCGCACGCACACGCACATGGCTCGGTGGTGCGCGGGATGGTAACATGAAGCATCAACAGGGCGCCGACAAAGATTTTAAATTTCAATGTTCTTCTCATTTCCTCTGCCAAATTGGACAAAAAAGTTTTCATGAAATATTATACGCTACTTATAATGCATAAGTAGTGACAATATTTTATGGTTGGAAAATGGCCTAAAACAAAGATAAAACCCAGTACAGTATACTCAAATCTGATTAGTCTGTATTTTTTTTTTTTTTTAGGTGAGGGCATAGTCGGCGTCGGAAATTTTGTTTAGTCAACAGCAATTCGAGGAACCTGATGAATGTTTGTTGCAAATTTGGAGGAAAGCGACTGGATACTCTTCAAGTTAAGGGCCTTAACGCAGCGAAACTGCTTCAAAAGTGTTGTTTATCTGCCCCTGAGACCGTATTAGGCAAGAAGTTGAAACGTTTTTGGACCTATGACACTCCAAAGACCCTATGTAATGCATGTGTAAAATTTCATTAAAATCTGTTGGGTAGATCTCGAGTTTTAACGACATGACAAACACACATCCTGTGTTTTATATATAGAGATTAAACAAGAATTAATACGTGATGTCGTCTGGTTGGTCGTTGATATGAAGGGAGATTAATAAGGCGTGAGACGGAATTGGAGACTTGAATTTGAAATTAAAGAACATGAATAGGATACAAAAAATTCACATATATAATTATTTTATACGATATTGTACAGTAGGTAAAATAGTAAGTGGATATTGTATTTTTCATTGTAAGTTATCGGGTATTATGGGTGGTTTATTGCTTGAATATGTTATTGTTATTTAATATTGTTAATTAATATTTGTATTTCCATGCCTAAAACGTTACTAAACAAAATTTTTGCATCTAAGTTGTGGTTGCCGACTTCTCTGAATCTCAGTTTTGACTTTTTGATGTAAACTTCATTAATTGGTTGCCGGAAAATGTGCGAAAGCAACAAATTAATGAAGTTTACATCAAAAGGTCAAAACTGAGATTCAAAGAAGTCGGCAACCACAACTTAGATGCAAAAATTTTGTTTAGTAACGATTTAGGCATGGAAATACAAATATTGATTAAACATATTCTAAACAAATATTAATTAAACAGAAGAAAACATCACTATTCGACATGAAATACTGTTCCAGTGCAAAGCACTCAAATACCTGGGCACTCAAAGCACTCAAATACCATCTCAGATAATGCACGGTTGGACCAGGAAATCACATACGGAATGAACAGCACTTGTGCTTCATTTGGCAGGCTACAGGAAAGGCTGTGAAAAAATAGCCATGTTTCTATACGTATCACGTGTAATGTATACCAGACTAACCCCTCCCCGAACCTGCCGGCCTTGTGCTAAAATTTGAGACCAATATTATATTAGTAGTTGTTTAGCTCAGACTGGATTCGAACCGGAAACCGTTTATTTGTAAAATTGAGAGAAATAACGTTCTTATCTACTGGGTCACTGACTCAGATACATCTTGGTCAGAAATATCTCATATCTCACGTCTCAAGGGCTGCTCGGAAAGCAAAAATAAATGTTTATGAAAATGGGGCAAAATCACGTGATTTAGATGGTTTGATAACCTGTTTACAGCTTTGGACAAAGTACACACACACACACACACAATTCCACACATTCACAAAGACGAGCTTATGTACACACTAGCGTACACACATACATGCATATATACCCACTCACACATATATACACATACTATTAATTTACATAGAACCTTATGCAAAGAAAAATAAGGACAAACATTTCAGTCGGCTTTAAAATCAATCGTTCGATAAGACTAAAGAAGATATCGTTAATTGATCACCGGTTCGGAATTTTCTTATCACCAACCATTTTCTCTCAATGGCTGGGGTTTGTTCCTTTGTTGTTGTTGTTGTTGTTACTGTTGTTGTGGTTGTCGTGCTTTTGCCCTTGTTATTCTTGTTGTCGTTATTGGTATTTTTGTTTGTTGTTGTATTTCGGACTCCAGGTCAGTTCAAATCAAGCAGACTTATGATCACACCGCGACCATCCCGCCTTTTCTCTGCGTTCAAGAAACACAGGATTACATTATTCAATTTGTTCTTTTCTAAGACTGTTGGAGCATTGTATGGCTGTTATTTCTAGAAGATCAAGCGACTACGTAGATGCTACTTCGTTTACCCTCCTATACATAAACACACACACACGCGCACACACATACGCACACACACATACATACATAATACATACATACATACATACATACATACATACATACATGGGACTTAGACGAGACGAGTGCTGAAGATGGTGGAGTCCAGCTAGAGGTGGTTGACTGGACGGATTTTCCTACTTCCATTCCTTATATTCTGATGAAATTGTCTACTTTGTCAGTGTTCTATGCACCGAGCCTTCTTTCTGTAAAAGTTACAAAGGATGAATTTTATGGTCAAAGAACAATTGAAGAAATCCACAGCTAGAAACAACTACTGTTGCTTGGAGGCTTCGGTCAAGTTGTCCGAAGCAGTGTCAGATTGACAGCATAAATGACAACGGTCAGTAATTTGAGTTTTTACACGCATGGATGGATTTTGTGTCACCAGCGCAACCATAGTGACATCAGTGGAACGTAAGAGAGGATAAAATTGACCATCGGGAAAACCATGAACAAGACAGCAAAACTTGAAACTGTAACAAATGAGACCAGGTGTGTGCAAATATTAATTTATTTGATAATCCTATTGTTGATACATGCCAAATACATATAAACATGCATTTTAGCTTTAAGAAAATGCTTCTATAAGATTTCTTGCCTGAAGTTAACCACACTCCACCTAAAATCTCATGGCTTGTCACTAATAACAGGCAGCATATCACAGGTTCGCAATCACTGACCGATTGTCTCCTTTACTGGCTGTCTTAAGCAACCCTCTACGTAATCTTTCTTGGTTGGTTCTTTAGAAATTAATGGTTTATGTGAATGCTTCTGGTTAGATTATTTTATAACTTGATATGGAAGGAAGATCTTTATTTCTAAGTCCATTACATTTCACCTAAAATCTCGCAGTGCGTCACTAATGACAGGACGTGTCTCATAGTTTCACAATGAATGGTCAATAGTCTACCTTGTTGGCTCCCTTGAGCGGCCACCTCGGTACTCCCTCATTGGCCGGTTCGTTAAGAGTTAAGCATGTTGACAATGTACACAATACAATGTCAACAACAGGACACGATTAACTGAGCCTTTTCCCCTGAACTTGACCGTCCATGCTCTCGAAACTGCCATAAGGCATTTCGCTTTATCTTCAATTATTTTGACTATTTTATTCAAAATGTAATATATTGAAGCTAGAATTCTTTAATACTGTGTTGCATTTCTACATGAATTACTAACAAACAGTTTTTTCCATTAATTTTCGCTTGGTTAATTTTCTCATTAAACCAACCAGATCCAAATACGAAATCAAAATATGGTTACTGGCCAGAGATACATCGTATTGCTTGCTGCTAGCGTTTCGACAAAATTTCTCACGGTATAATAATAATAATAATAATAATAATAATAATAATAATAATAATAATAATAATAATAATAATAATAATACACTCAAAAGAAGGAGCTTTGTTGACACTTTTATATTTTACATATTTTTTTGTTTTTCCCTTTTTTTATAATTTTGATTAGTTCAGGATTTGATTTTTTGTTTCTTTCAAGTGTTGTTTAATTGTGTGGGTACTAACCACAGTAGCTATCAGGATATCAGCATTACCGTCATCATCATCGTCATCATCACCACCATCATCATCATGATCATCATCGTCTTCATTGTTGTTGTTGTTATTATTATTAGTGTGTTTGCCTCAGAAAAAGGTCGTTTTGGAGATCGTAAATTATTGAAATTTGTTGCTTTGAAGAAAGTTATTTTAATGTTTTTTTTTTCTTGAATCATTTTGTCATTTGGCCAACCAGTATTCTCTGGGGCTCGTTGGCTTTGTAAAAATTTTGCCCTTTCGGAAGCGAATTCCGGTAACCTTGCAATAGCAAATTTAAATTTTGTTTTTTGTTGATGAACAATATGGCTTCGCATTTCAAGGGGGTAGTTAGCTGTTCCAACAGCCAATACGCCACACCAGTTTCGTACCATTCTGTATTAGCAGAGGAAGTACGGACGACAATAGCACGAAATCCCCCCAGGAATGAAGGCCGGATGGTATATCAGCCGAAACGTTGTGTTAACAACAAGATGAGGACAAATATCCGTCAAATGTAAATAATGTAAATAGTTCAGTGTGTGTGTGTGTGTGTGTGTGTGTGTGTGTGTGTG
>NC_069002.1:13976753-13983373 GCF_001194135.2 Octopus bimaculoides | reverse complement strand
GCGTACCCTGTACGCTATTTGTTCGGCCAAGTTTGATAATCTCTCTCTTGTCAATACAGTATTATCGCCAGAAATGCAGAGATTGGTCGGTTGGAAACTGATAACAGAGATGCTGTTGTTCACCAGTTTCCATATGAAATAAAATAAATTAATAAATGCACATTGGTACGATTAATGATAAAAGTACAAGGCAAATACAGGGGTTGTCCATTCGTCAGCTAAAACAGTTTCCAGTTCTTGTAGTGATGATGGTGGAGGATATCGATTCCTTACTTGTTTTTCTAAAATGCACTGTAATTGTTCAGTAATATTGAGAACTGTGGACTGTGATGGCCGGCCAGATAAGATGTTCAACTTCACTAGAATGTTCCTCGTGCCATTCAGTAACAACTTTAACTGTGTGAATTGAGCATTTCCATCCTGAAAGATTGCGTTTCCCTCTGGAAACAGTTCCGCAACAATAGGATGAATTTGGTCAGATAAAATGCTTAAATAGTCTTGATTATTAATTCTGCCATGAAGGGACCATTGGGCCGGCGGATTTTCAAGATATAGCCCCCACACCACCACACCATGTTAACAGTTAGGAGAAGGCTTCTTTTGGCTGTCTCCACACGTATACTTTCAGCCGGTGGTCGGAAATAAGGTAAAGGATGACTCGTCCGCGAAATTAATATCATTTCACCGCTGTAGGGACCAATTCTGTAGGTTTTTACTCTACTCTAAACGCTTTGCAATGTTTATTTTTGAAAGTAGTGATTTTATCATTGCAACCCTCCCGTGAAATCCGGTTTTGTGCAGCTCTCGGCAAACAGCTTTTGTGGAAACTGGGTTCTCGAGGTGGTCATTAAGCTCTGCAGTAATTCTGGGAACTGTAGTTTTGTGATCCTTTCTAACAATTCGCGTATGAGTCCGTCGGTCCCTATCTGAAAGTTTCCTTCCGGAGTTTTGTTTCGACGAGGAGGGTTTTTTCCCTCTTTCTCAAAGGCTGTCATTGCTTTCGAGACAGTACTTCTTGATACACCAAACATTTTGGCTTTTTTCTTTACGCTAGCGCCTGCCATACGAGCACCAACAATTTGACCTCTTTGAAAGTCCGATAGATCTGTAATTTTAATGAATTTTAATAACCTTTTTCTAATGATATCTGAAAAGAAACAGCAATTTTAACAAAATATTAAGCATCACTAATAATAAATCAAAAAACATAAAAATAAACAAGCTTTTGGCGGTTTTATAGATATTTCAAAATTATAATGCTAGATGTTCCATTGTTTTGTCCAAACCCTATATTTGTTACTTTAATTAGACACAAGTTGGTTAATCTTCTCCAGTTATTGGATATCATTAAAAATTGCTCTTATGTTGTGTGTCCTCGGTAATTAAGTAGATCAGAGCCATCCCTCACGACATCACGTTTATTCTTTACTAATTAATTGGAGGAATATAATGAGTTTGCTCTCTAAAACAATTCCATGGCGCCCTACTGGAGGTGACGAAGGTGCCTCTACATACATGTTCTATTTGCTAGCAATAGCAACTAATTCTCCCTAAAATCATACCATGCTGTCTTGCAAAAAAATAATATTGAATAACGTGGTCCTGCATGTAATCTACTTGGGAAAATGCGAGTGGTCACGGTTGGAAAGGGTTTGACCATAGATCTACGTTATCAAGGATGGCTTGAGGATTAAACAACAACAGGCTTTTTGACGAATATAATTAAGGTAGATGTACAAGAAGACCACTAAAAAGGTGGGGTGATAGGGTAATATCAAGGAATAGGTTGAGAAGAAAAGATGGTGAAAAACGCGAGATTGGCTGATGACGGCGGGAAGATGTAGCTGGGGAGAGATATTGTGTGTCGTTTCATGCACTGAGTCTTTAATTTGTGACTGATGCCGTCAGCAGGTTCTCTTCCCCTAGGTGAGTGAGACCGTAATTCTGTAGATCAACATAAACAGCGAAGATGTTCAGTGTCCGGTTTGGCGGTTATATTAGGGGTAGGTGTCAAGGCAATAATAGTAAACTAATTCGGATATAAGGCCAGAAGTTGTACGAAAGAGAAGAGAAAAGGAACATTATTTGGTTGGTTATGTTTTGTTAGTGGCATAGTAAGTGAGACATCGCCAGTCGATCAAAACGGTCCTTTTTGGAGCAGTACAGTATTTAGAAGGATTGTATTCTGGGAACGGTGCATAGCATGGTTTACCAGTGCAAGTCCTGCAAGGAGGGTGTGCAATTTCTTATTGTTATTACTACCCTATTTTCTTCTTTTGAAATGTTGCGCTCAGAACAACAATCCTTGTGGCTATACCCATACTACATTACCGTTCAGGCTTTGTGGTTTCTCCGTCGGTTTCGACGATGGGCGTTCAGTCGTTCGACCAAATGTCTTTCCATTCAACTTGAATAACAAATACCATTCAATTGTATAACAAAATGAATATCTGCTCTCTACTCATGAAATAAAAGCGTAAATGGGTAAATGTTTCGCTGATACGGATACCCTTGGCGCATTTGTCTGGCCAAATCAGCATGACACAAAGTAAAGAGAATGGATCTCTATACTGGTTTCAAATTTTTGCACAAGGCCAGCAATTTTAGGCGAGGAGTAAGTCGCTTACATCCACCCCAGTACTTAACTGGCACTTAAATCGAAAGGATGAAAAGCATAGCTGACCTCGGCGGAATTTGAACTCGGAACATAGAAAAACCGATGAAATGCTTCTAAGTATTTTGACTGGCCTGCTAACGATTCTGTCGGCTTGCCGTCACGGAATCGATCTTTATATTACAGACACAATCCAAGGAGAGAGAAAAGGTGAAAATCGCCCCCAAGACTGGGGTGGTAACTTATCATTGCCGTAAAGATGAAAGACAAAATTGAATTCGATATGATTTGAACTGGGAGTTGAAAAAGTTAGACCGAACACCACAAGGTGCCATATGCGACGCTCTAAAGATTCTGCCAACACATTGTCTTTATTCGAACATAGTGTCACTATGGCGACGTTATCCAATGTAGATCACCATTTCTAAGTAGCAGGAATTGGTTTGAAAGAGATTTAGTTACTATTTCTAACAGATCAAATGATCACGTAGATTCCACCCCTCACCTACTTCCCCTTTGACTCAAATGACTTTCAATTGTATTCCGACATTTCTCGACATTTTTCTTTTTTTTCAGATCTTCAGTTTTATTTCGTTGCTCTTACATATACATCAGCTGAACAACATTCTTCTTCTTTGCTTGTTTCTTTCTTCTTTCTTTCTTTCTTTCTTTCTACTTCTCTCTCCACCCCACTTACTTCATTTAATAATTCCTCTTTCAGTCATTTTAATCCACTTGAAATATTTTATGTCGTAAGAAATATTGCGTGGCGGGTGGCTAGATATTGTTTTATTTTCATGTAATTTATTACATTAAATTTTCTGTTCCGTCTTTGAGTTCTTGTTCTTTGATTTTCTACATGTTTTATGGCACTCTTTATTGCTAACTACTATTACTCTTACTTGCTCTTTTTTATTTATTTATTATACTCCTGCTCTACCTGCAATCTGACATTACATCTTTTCGTTTTCTTCAATTTTTTCTATTTTTGCTCTCTTTACAGGTTCTTACCGCGCTGTTTTTTATTTATTTATTTATTTATTGCTTCATTTATTTATTTATTTATTTATTTTGGTTTTCCTTGGTTAACATTGGCTGATTTCTATTCCATCTCGTATTTTCAAGAAATGAATCCTTCCATATGGCACCGTGAGTTGTTATAGTTATTATTATTATCGTTGGTGATGTTATCGATTTCATTTATCTCTGCCTGCATGCAATGGTGTTGCTGTTGGTTGTTGCTACTGCTGTTGCTGTCGTTTTTGTTGCTGCGGTTGTTGCTATTGTAGCTGCTGTTGTTGTTGTTGTTACTTGGCCTCAGATCAAACCTGATGGACAAAAATCTATGATCAGCAGCAGGCAGGTTTGGCTGCTATTTCTAGTAGGTCAAGTAAGTATCCATTTTGGGTCATATTTCTACATAGGCATTAAAGAGGTGATCAGCACTGAACACGACATCTGGCTGGTGTTATAAGTATTTAATAACGGTTTGGCTCAACACCACGTTGCTTGAAGCTTCGTGCGCGCTGCAACTCACAAGGCTAGATCTTTGAAACACAGCTACAATCCAATCGATGGATCTCTACACAGATTCCATCTGCACAGTTTCATTCACAAGACATGGGTCAACCTAAGATTGCTGTAAAGACCTTTCCCCAACAGACCACACAGCAAGATCGATCCCGGAACATGTTGATAACGAAGCGAACTCCTTAACTACTCGGCGATGGCTACACCTGTAGAAAGAGAGAGAGGAGATAGATAGATAGATAGATAGATAGATAGATAGATAGATAGATAGATAGATAGATAGATAGATAGATAGATAGATAGAGAGAGAGATAGATAATGCAATTGAGAAGTACCTGTTGACTAAGCCATGTGGGTGGATAATTAAGTTATTGTTCTTTGTGAGCGCTTTCAGATGTAAATATATGTGCGGATGCGTGTACCTGTGCGTGCGTATGCACACTATATATGCATGTGCGTATACATGTATGCGTACGTATATCTCTGCGTTTGTTTGCATGAATGTGTGCATTTATGTATGAGTTTGTATGTATGTATGTATGTATGTATGTATACGTCGTCCAAACAGACGGAAATATATCCATATTGCTGGTGTATCTCTAAAACAAAACATATCAATGGAATTATTTCATTATTGTATTTTAAAAAAGTGATTATTCAATTGCTTAATTTTATGGTAAGGATGGGACGGTGAGGTTGTGATTGTGTCACATGAAGAGCAATGTGTTCTGATACGAACAATCGCTTTCATGATAATTATTTCGTTACTGCGGCTCAACGTGTTTCATTAAATATTTTATTGAAACATAAACCTCTTGGTAAAAGCCAGCTAATTGCTTGATATTCACTTCTTAATGACGATAGAATTGCACTTGTCAAAGAATCGTTAGAAACGCGATAATGTGAAAACCTATTGTTACATGCGAACATCTCATCAATATCAGTTGATCGTAGAGATTATTCATCGACGTGTGAGATGATGTTTATATTTTGCTGATTATTCAAAGAGCAGAGACAGGAGGCGTTTTAAAAATAATAGAATTGAAGAACAAGCGAAATAAATTAATGCTTTATACAAATTATAGTGGCGCGATTGAGAATTCTGTACTGCAGAACCACCCGTGGATCCGGGTTCGATCTACTACTGCGCTGCGCTTCAGGGGGAAAAGCAATCTAACATGAGCTCTGGTTGATCAAATCTTTGGGAGTAAACATTTGGGAAAAGAAACCTTTACAGAATCCCACAGAACCGTCCAAAAATTAGATGCCATTATCTAAACCTTGTTCAAACCAAATTAGATTACCGATAAAGAAAATTATGCAATGCCAATGTCAGTGATCCCCATAAACTATGAATCCGCAAACATTTTCCACTCTACAAGAACGAAGAACAGTCCAGAAATACGAGACCAAGATATAAGAAATTCACAATCGAGCAAAGCATTTGAGCGTTCCCGTTACCAGCTGCTCATACTAATATCATTATAGTTTCGACACCTGGACAGTACCATATATATATTTCACTGGATTTTTTCCTTGATGTAAATCGCTCCAATCTACCACGACTTTTGAACTTTTTCTATTATTCCTTTCTGTTGAAGAGCGTAGGCTCGAAACGTGAAAGACTTTTCCATTTTTCGCGAGCGTCAAACTAATACACCTGTCTTAGTCTCTTGTTTTTTTCTATAAATTTCAACTCTTTGTGTGTGTATGTGTGTGTGTGCGTGCGTGCGTGTGTGTGTGTAGATAGACAGATAGATATAACTATATATAAGTATGTATGTACGTATGTATGTATGTATAGACAGACAGACAGACAGACAGGTAGACAGACAGACAGGTAGACAGACAGGTAGACAGACAGGTAGACAGATAGATAGATAGATAGATAGATAGATAGATAGATAGATAGATCGGAATTAAAAAATGGACACTCATATTAATAAAACTACAATATTATCGTCTCATAGCAGCTGATCTACAAATCTGTTTCATACCAGAAAGTCGAGAAAAACAGCCATGGTAATCATCAGTAAAGTCTAACAGAAGTATGATATCCCTTTTTGATGACTGCGGGGTTTTTTACTCAACTTTCTGGTATGAAGCTGACTGGTAAATCGGGTTTATAAGATATAATCATACATTTTATTAATCGTATATGTGGGCTGCGCGGAGGTAGGGGTACGTGTGTGTTCGAGTGAAACGTCTTCCGAACTATCATGAATGTTTTCTAACTTCTGTGAAATTTTAAGCAATGTGATATAACGCCTTCGTATTAATATAAATAAGTATAAATTCTAGGAAACTTGTTGAGTTTTCCATTGTTTTGTTTTTATACATATCCATATATGTGCATATGCATTTTTATACACACACATATATATACATATATTTATAGGAAATATTTCTACCATATATAATAATAATAATAACAATAGTAATAATAATTATATATATATATATATATATATATATA
>NC_069002.1:13974179-13976672 GCF_001194135.2 Octopus bimaculoides | reverse complement strand
GAGTGTGGTTGGGTATCATGTGTGGTTGTGTATTCATATTCAGTTTTGATATATATATAAGCTTATATGTGCATGTATGTGCAAGATTATATGACATTTATAACTATATATATATATATATATATATATATATATATGTATATACACATACTCGCACACACACAAAGATATCTGCATACATCCATATGTTTTTGCCTGAACATATGTGCACGTGCGTGCGTGTCATAAATAATTTTATATGTACGCATTCACCATACGTGTGTAAGAAAGAAAGAAAGAAAGAAAGAAAGAAAGAAAAATTCTGTTTACAATTATTTATTCTTATCTTGCTAAAACCCAAACTAAACACTTATACAATTGAGTTTTCCATCTGCCATCTGCAGTTTGAGACATTTCTATCATTTTTTTCAACTTTTACTTAATTCTTAGATAAAAATAAAGGAAGTTATTACATGTTGAACACAAAATACAATAGTTGTAGTAGTAGTAGTTGTAGTAGAAGTTGTTGTTGCTATTGCTGATGTTGTTATAGTAGAGAATAATTTAAATTTGACAGACTTATATCAACTGAACTAATCGCTATTTTGCGTATATGGAGCCAGGGATGTTGGACTTGAGTTCAGTTTCTCTGCGCATCATTATTATTGTTGTTTTTGTTGTTGTTGTTGTTGTTGCTATTTACTGCTGACTAAGTAGACTTGTTTTACAAACCGCTCTCCGAAGTCAAAGTATTTTCCAGATGCCGTAATAGTTTTTACCAAAAATACTCACATACATGCGACTTCTTACATTTTGGAGATTCCTCATCGTACAGAGGTTGTCAAAAAACATCATAAGATTTGTTTTATTCTTAGACAAAGTTCTTTTTCTTACATCACTGACAATAATATATATATATTGCCGTCAACATTCATGCGACGGCTGCAAAACAGAAAAATTGATGATTGCATAAAATAATGCCTGTCACACATAAATTAACCAAAAAAAGACAAGATTTTAAAAATATTCTAACGCAAATCATTACTTAATAAACAGGAGCTAAAAGAAAACACAAACATTTTAACTGCACCAAATAGAAATCTTGGCAACAACACTTAGCGGGAATAAACACGAACACGAACGAAACCCTAACCCTAACCCTAACCCTAACCCTACCCAACAAGACAATATATCAACTCTTGATGTGAACGAAAGATTGAAAGCTTCGAACATTTTGTGCATCGAACAGTTGTCTATCTTCCACAAATGTGGAGGCGCAATGGCCCAGCGGTTGGGGCAGCGGGCTCGCGGTCGTAGGATTGCGCTTTCGATTCCCAGACCGGACGTTGTGAGTGTTTATTGAGCGAAAATACCTAAAGTTCTACGAGGCTCCGGCAGGAGATGGTGGAGAACCCTGCTGTACTATTTCACTACAACTTTCTCTCACTCTTTCTTCCTGTTTCTGTTGTACCTGTATTTCAAAGGGCTGGTCTTGTCACACTCTGTGTCACGTGTGTGTATATATATATATATATATGTATATAATATGGGTGGCTTATTAGCAACTTAACAACCTGAAGGTTTGCCCTCTTGTGGATAGTAAGTCAGTTTGACCATTATTTCTAACAATGCCGGTGCCACTGAATACCCTCTGTCACTTTAGTGACGTCTCTCTCTCTTTATTTTTCGATATATATATATATACAAAACAGTTACATGATGGCTTAACTGGCCGAAACTTCGAAGTCACTGTCAATACTATTTTTGTAAAAAAATAAATTCATTGAGTAATCCTTCAATTTAATGTAAAATTGTTTTTAGTATAACATAAAAACAAATATTAATATAAATACACACACACACGCACAGAGAAAAACAGAAAAGTAGACAGACAGATAGATAGATAGATAGATAGATAGATAGATAGATAGATAGATAGATAGATAGATAGATAGATAGATATGCTTGCGTGTATCTGCATGCATGCATATATGTGTGTGCGTGTATAACTATATGTATAAAAGCGCACATTAAAAGCACACGTCAATATACGTGATATATGTGGATATACAATGCATACTTGTACACGCACGCAGACAAACACACACGCACACACACATACACATACACACACAAACACACACACACGTATATATATCGATACACACAGCTGCATGTGTAAAGACACAATGCCATTCCTTATCATGATGATAGTGTATTTCTTATACAAGATTCACTTCTAAATGTCTCATTTTTCCATTGTTAATGAAATGTTTAAAATATATTTTTATGTATTTTCTGTTGGTATTTGTCTCCCTTTCTCTCATTGTCTCATTCTCGTTTTTCAGTGTCACTTTTTATCTCGTTTTCTTTTTCTCTCAATTTATGTGTGTGCGTATGTGTGTGCGTATGTATATGTATGTGTGTGAATATACGTATGTATCTAGGATTTTTATGTTATGCCGACGTACATCTGCATATATATATATATATATATATATATATATATATATA
>NC_069002.1:13970175-13972448 GCF_001194135.2 Octopus bimaculoides | reverse complement strand
AATTAAAATGGAGACAGTGACATTTCCATTGAATCGCTCCTAGATTCTGTAACTATCGGACGTTCTCAAGCGCCTTTCAGCTGTCTTTTTTGGACATTTGTCACGCGAACCTGTTTCGAAGCGAAACAACGTTATAATTGATAATAGCTGGAGGACAGTTTTGTGGAGAACGTAATCGTGCGTGATGCCCAACAAATAAGACAAGCCTTCATTTATGTTGCTATCCACTCTAGAGTGTGTGTCCGGTAGTGGTACTGATGGCCGTGATGGTGGTAGTGTTTGTATAAGTAACCACTGGTATAATTGAAAGAAGCGCCACATTTCCTGGCGTTTCTATCGTGTTACGAGTCGCTGGTTCTACGCAGCTGGTTAACGAAATGTTTTATCGGTTGTTACGCTGTCGTTTGCTTGTTACTGCCCACGACAACCACCAGTGATCGCACCATCTGGTTGCTGACCACTACATTGGATGAATAGATAAATTTAAAATGTACTGTAGTCATGTTCGCAGCCTGGCAGCTGGTTCCGTGATTCGAACGACCGATATTTTGGTTGTTGTTCTATTCACTATCGATGTAGATATCGTCATTACTCGGATAATTCCTGTTGTGCACGAATTGTCATGAAATTCTTAGATGAATAACGTATTCGATAACCCAGCTTTCTGCTAATCCGCCATCGACCCTTTTCCTTGACTGGTACTTTATTTTTATCGACTTTTCAATAAACAACTTTTCAATAAACACACTAAAAGGCATCACCTCTCTCTCTCTCTCTCTCTCTCTCTCTCTCTCTCTCTCTCTTTATCTCTCTCTCTTTCTCTCTCTTTCTCTTTCTCTCTCTCTCTTTCTCTCTTTCTTTCTCTCTCTCTCTTTCTCTCTCTCTCTCTTTCTCTCTCTCTCTCTCCCTCTCTCTCTCTCTCTCTCTCTCTCTCTCTCTCTCTCTCTCTCTCTCTCTCTCTCTCTCTCTCTCTCTCTCTCTCTCTCTCTCTCTCTCTCTCTCTCTCTCTCTCTAACACCTCTCTTTCCTCATCAAGCAGTACTTGAAGTAGATGAGAGCTTGGTCAGATATAAAAATGCCTTGTTTTCAAACGCTATATAACAGTATCTTTACAACAGCTATGTAGTTATGTTTATACAACTACTATTTAATACTCCTCTTTGCTGCGTAATAAAACATTTACAATATTTATGAGTGAAATATTGTTTTTTATACTAGTTACATAATGGTGTCTTTATAGCAGCTACTTTTTTATCTTTTACTCGTTTCGGTAGAAGACATTTGCCCAAGGTGCCACGCAGTGGAACTGAATATGGAGTCATGTGATTGGGAAGCAAGCTTCTTATCACACAGTCACGCCTACTATATAAGTGTTTCTGATATTTGTTTCAAATTTTGGCACAAGGCCCGCCATTTAGTGGAGGGGTAAGTCGATTAGATCGATCACAGTGCTCAACTGATACTTATTTTATCGAACCTTGGAAGGATGAAAAGCAAAGTCGGCCACAGCGGAATTTGAACGATTCTGCCAGCTCGCCGCCCTAAGTGTTTCTAATATTGGGAAAGGGTTTAGTGGATTACATCGACCCAGGTAATTGACTAGTACTTATTTCAGAGCTATCCAGCTAGCTAGCTAGACAGATAGACAGACAGACAGACGGACAGGCAGACAGAAATTTTAGAGAAGTGAGGGAGAGGAAGCTACACTATAATAAACATAATTACTCTTCATTATGTATTGAGCACATTTACTTAACACGTGAAAGTTATGAGTGTGTTTGTATGTGTATAAATGCAAATCTGTCAAGATATGTGTGCGTACCTACTTTATGAATATGTAAATTCGAATGTGTATGTTTGGCTGTTTTGTGAGCCGTAAATGCACACAAGACGATTTGGTGGAACTTATAACTAATCATGTGTGTTAACGTGCAAGAATCCTTCCACAATCAAAGTAATTCCATAAGTGGCGACATAAGTGAATAGCTCGAAACGAATGAAGAGGGCGCCTCCGTTAGATTTGACATTTCAAAGTTTAATGCATTAAAACTCCAAGAGGAGCGCCGTGAATTTCTAAGATTAACTTAATATAAGTAATCTAGTGAAGCATGTGAAGCATTATTAAAACTAACATATTTATGTATGTTTATACTAGATACAGATAAATATATAGAAATACGATTTTGGAGACAAGAATAGATTTGTTTGCCCGGGAGACACAGAGAAAGGAAACTACAGATATATATATATATATATATATATATATATATATA
>NC_069002.1:13969229-13970165 GCF_001194135.2 Octopus bimaculoides | reverse complement strand
GTGTGTGTGTGTGTGTGTGTGTGTGTGTGTGTGTATATACATATATATGCTGAGAAAGAGAGAGAAACACGCACTCATTCACACACTTTCATATTTATATGTACAAGTGCACCGTGTATGTGTATATGTGTGTGTATCTATATATGAGTGCATATTTATCTGTGTGTATGTGGCTATGTGTTTGTGTGTGTGCATGTATGTATGCGTATGTGTGTGTGTGTGTGTGTGTATATACTAACATAAGAGAAAGTATTCAATACATAAAGGATAGTTTTAAATGGTTGCTTATTTAGGCGCCAGGCCCGAAATTTTGTAAAGGGTCGCTTGGCTCCCCCGACCGCAGTATGTAACTGTTACTACATTTTATCCAACACCGTAAGAATGAAAGCACAAGTTAGCAGCGAAGAGATTTTAATTCAGGATGTAAAGAACCAGCACAAAATTCGAAGGACATATTTTTCTGATATTCTAACGATTCTGCCAATCCAAGAATTTAATGACGATAACTAAAACATATAATCTACACTGCATTACTCCGAGTTTCACATTACTGCATTAAAGATGTTTATAAAAGCGGTGAGCTGGCAGAATCGTTAACACGCCAAGCAAATTGCTTAGTGGCATTTCGTCCGTCTTAACCTTTCTGATTTCAAATTCCGCCCAGATTGAATTTGCCTTTCATCTTCCGGAACGATAAAATAAGTACCAGTTGAGCACTGAGGTCGATGCAATCGACTTACCTTCTCCCCCGAAATTACTGGCCTTCTTCTAAATTTTAAAACCAATATGAATATTTAAGAGAAGGCGGTGAGCTGGAAGAATCTTTAGCGCCGGACAAAATGCTTAGCGACATTTCGTTTGCCTTCAAGTTCTGAGGCGGATGGGGAGGAGGCGGAGGGGAGGAGGCGGAGGGGAAAAGGCGGAGGGGAGGAGACG
>NC_069002.1:13968201-13968783 GCF_001194135.2 Octopus bimaculoides | reverse complement strand
GAGGAGGAGGGGAAGTAGAAGAGGAGGGGAGGAAGGGAAGAGGAAGACGAGGTGGAGGAAGAGGACAAAGACGGAGAAGAAGAAGGAGAAGAAGAAGAAGAAGAAGAGGAGGAGAAAGAAGAAGAAGAAGAAGAAGAAGAAGATGAAGGAGTGGACGTGGAGGAGGTAGAGGAGGAGGAGGTGGAGGAGAAGGAGAAAACAGAAGAAGACACTCGCCCAAGGTGCCACGCAGTGGGAGTGAACCCGGAAACATGTTTGGAAGCAAGCTTCTTACCACACAGCCACTCCTGCGCCTTATGTATATATACACACGCACACACACACACACCACACACGTATATTTACATATGTAGTAAAAGCAGCTTTAGTATAATAAATATCATTAAATACATATAGTAATGGATATATTTTGTGTATTTTCCGGCGGCTGCAATGGCGTAGCGGAGTATATAATTCTCATGTCGTCGGTGTTAAAACACGTTAGAGTCATGGAAAGGCGAGGTAACTCACCCTGCATCCCTTTCGGGGGCCATGTACATCGATTTTTCGCACGTTAGTCATGGACAGGCGAGGTAACTCGAC
>NC_069002.1:13966629-13967120 GCF_001194135.2 Octopus bimaculoides | reverse complement strand
TCTTCATCATCATCTTCTTTTTCTTGTACTTCTACTTCTTCCTCCACTTCGACTCCTCCCCTTCGACTCTCTTACCTCGCCTGTCCATGACTAACGTGCCAAAAATCGATGTCCATGTCTCCCAAAAAGGGATGGAGTGTGAGTTATCTCGCCTGTACATGACTAACGTGCCAAAAATCGATGTCCACGGCTCCCAAAAGGGATTAAGAGTGAGTTACCACGCCTGTCCATGACTAACGTTCGAAAAATTGATGTATATGGCTCCCAAAAGGGATGGCGGGTGAGTTACCTCGCCTGTCCATGACTCTAACGTGCGATAAATTGATGTCCTTGGCTCCCAAAAGGGTTGGAGGTCGAGTTACCTCGCCTGTCCATGACTAACGTGCGAAAAATCGATGTACATGGCCCCCGAAAGGGATGCAGGGTGAGTTACCTCGCCTTTCCATGACTCTAACGTGTTTTAACACCGACGACATGAGAATTATATACTC
>NC_069002.1:13963141-13966529 GCF_001194135.2 Octopus bimaculoides | reverse complement strand
ATATATATATGTATGTATGTATGTATGTATGTATGTATGTAAGTGTGCATGTATTTATGTATGTATATACTTATGAAAATATATGTGTGCGCTAATGCAGATATATATATGTGTGTGATAATACGGAGATAAGTTTGCGTGTCATAATATAGAGATATATTCGTATACGTTGATATAGAGTTGTATATGTATATGCTAATATAATATGTGTATATAGGTATGGCTACACATTCACGAACATTTCAATTTGTGCATATACATGTGTGCGTATGTGATCATGTGGTACATATTTTTGCAAATTCTCTTATTTGTTTCAGTCTTTTGACAGCTCCCATGCTGGAGCACTGTCTTAAGTCGAACAAATCGACCCAGGACTTATTCTTTGTCGGCTTCTTTTGCTGAACTGCTAGGTTACGGGATCGTAAACACACCACCATCGGTTGTCAAGCGATGGTGGGCGGACAAACACAGACACACACACACACACACACACACATATATATATATATATATATATATATATATATATATATCAGGGGCGTGCCGCCTAGGTAGGCAGTGCCTATCTTAAATAAAATGCATTGATAGCAACATTTTCCTTTTATGGAAAAATATGCACCTAATTCAATAAAATTATGAAGGTTACTCTGATTGCTATGCATAAAATGCAAAATATTTCTTTTTTTTATAGATTAGGTAGGCATAATTTCTCCCTGCATTTCAATCTCAGTATTTAAGCTATGCTTAATACTGCTGTATAGTACATGTGCTATGTATATCCCTACAATAACATATTCTTTACGTACTATAAAAGCAGAAGTAAATCTGCCTTCAACTCAGTCACGCGCATGTGTTTCGCTTATTTTTTGTGTGTTTTACTACATAAAGATCACCAACTGCCTACTCTGCCTATACTATATATATATAGTACTCCGTCTGGTGAGAGATATTATTTAATAAGCACAATATATGTTTTAATGTGATACTATAAGTTTCATGTGCTGAGAACATGTCAAATAATGTTTTATAACATGCCTGCTTTTCCAGCACAATCACCAGTCACTGCCAACATGACATAACGAACTAAAAATAAGAGAGAGAAAAAGCGAGGAAGGGTGAGAAAGAAGTATACGTAAAAGGTGGAAGGTTGAAAAACCGGAAAACGAAAAAGAAATCAGAAAGAAGCAAAAGGAGGAATAAGAGTTATTTACCTTAGACCGTAAATTATTAGGTTGAAAAGATACTGGCCTAGAACTTATGGCACAGTTATTCAATCCTGTAATGGGGGGGGGGGGGCACTTCCCAATTCGTCAACAAGAACTTAGCCATATGCTTACCACTGCTGAAAATTTGGATCAAGAGTTCAGCAGTGAGTTAGAGTTCTTAGATCTGAAAAGGATATGAGTTCTTTCAGCTATGCATAGCTTACGTTTTTATATGTTAACATATGGATTTTTTTTTATATCTGTTAACATATAGATTTTTCGATTACTTTTCCATTTTATTGTATGTAGTGTAGTGTGGTGTTCGATTTCAAATCCCTTACATGGCTAGCCAACTTAGTAGCTTTACTTTTTTGCCCCTGTGTCAGAAGGAAGATATGTGATTAGCATAGCGATTTTGGAATTCTCTTTCACATAATCCGATATAGCTCTTATTATTATCTAGCGTTATTATCTAGCGTTGCTGTAACTTCTGCATCATATCTGACGGAATTAATCATACGTCGCTGGTAGAGTGGATAGGTTCTTGTATCTCGACAGTTACAACTGAGAGCGGGCTCTTGGTGTTGGTGTCGTGTAATGATACTCTGCATATTGCGGCAGCAACTATATGATAATTTCCCTGAGCGCCTGTTAAATGCGATAAAGTGAAAAATAGTCGAAAAATCCACACCAATTGTTCACGGATCAAAAAAGTGTAAGCTATGCGCAGCTGAAAGAATTCAGATCCCTTTCAGATCTAATAATTCTAACTCAGTACGGAACTCTAGATCCGAAATTTTCATATGGCTAAGTTTCTGTTCACGAATTGGATAGTGCCTACGTTACCGGATTGAATAACTGTACCATAGGCTCTAGGCTAATATCTTTTCAGCCTTATAACTTACAGTCTAAGAGAAATAATTCTTAACCCCTCATTTGCTTCTTTCTGAATTTATTTTTCGTTTTCCGGTTTTTCAAGAAAATTTAGAAATCTAGATTTCATAATCATTCTCATTCATTTAAGTATAGAAGAAAAAGTAATTCTACAAATCTTGGCAAATGCATTTAGGACTTAAAAGATAAAAACATTAAGTATAACTTCAAGTGGCCCATTATTAGTTATGCACCATCGAACAACATTGGTAATTCTACATGTGATCTTTGTCTTGACGAAATGTATTATGTCATTACATCTAAATTAATTGTGTTGAATTTTAATGGAAACTTTACAATATGTTGCCATAAATTTAGAAAGACATTCAAATATTTCAGTTATTAATTATAATTGTTTTTCACATATAATAAGGTTAATTCCTATAAAAGTTTTAATATGATGAGCAAATAGATAACTAATTGTTGTGACGTAAAGTATCTGTTTCTATTGATCATAACGTAGAATTCTTATTTTTTTTATTCTTTAGTTATCTAGTGACGTCATCAATAGTCGTATGCAAAAATAGCTTTCTTAGTGTCATAAATATGTTTATTTTAATACTTATGAAACATTTTCGTTATCCAATGACGTCACCATTGGCCTTAATGAAGGAATGTCTTAGGTTGAATTCAATTAAGGCGTTCATTTTCTTAGCGTCTATAAACTGGTAATATTTCAAACGTTCAATTTAAATTTCACAAATTTTGGATAGCCATGATAACGTGTTAACATATATTTTCGAGGATACTAATATTAATTTTAATACTGTGTGTGTGTATATGTGTGTGTTTGTGTTAATGCAATAGAAACAATTGCCGGCTTTATAAGTTGAGATTTAAATGCGCCTGTATGTGTCTTCTTTACGAAATTGTATAAAGCCAAAGTTCGAAGTTCTACGGAAGGTTGAATGCAGAGATTGAATGTTTCGTCGACAGCGTACATTGGCTGACACGATTCTGGTATCAAAGATGACCATTCCTGAATATAACTTTGGAAAGCTACTTTACCCAGCACACATTCCAGGCGTTTTTCTCTATGGATTTACCAAATGTGAAACATCATTTGAAGAATAGCTAATTCTCATGGAATGAACAACTGCAGCCGGCTACACAACAGTCGCTGGTTGAGAAGAAGAAAGAAGAAAAAATGTATTGAAGTCAATTTTTCAAAGAATAAATTATAAATGTAAAAAAAAGGATTTTTCTTTCTTTTACCCATAGTGTCATGTTCTATTAAGTATGCTTGGTTT
>NC_069002.1:13955805-13962667 GCF_001194135.2 Octopus bimaculoides | reverse complement strand
TATATATATATATATATATATATATATATATATATATATATGCATATACACACACACATATATATATATATACACACATACATATATTTATACATATATATATATATACAGACACACATATATGTACATGTATTCATATATATATTTATACATATGTCTATATATATATCTATGTATGTATGTATGTATGTATGTATGTATGCATGTATTGTAATCTAACTTACTCGATGCGTACCTCTGGCTACGATATTTCTCTCAAGTATTTATGTTGACTTTTCTGTTTGGTGTGTGTATATCTATATGGATGCGTGTATGTATATAGGCACACGCATTATTCTGTGTGTCTGTGCTTTTTTTGTGTGTGTGGGCGTGTGTATGTGTGAACGTAAGTACATAATTAAATCCCTGCCATGGTTTCACGCAGGTATCCTAGTAAATAATCATGATCTTCAAAAGATGTGAAGTAGAAATAGAAATAGCGACACGTTGCTGCTTCTCCAACGTTTCCGCATCTGTTCATTTCGTATTTGTGTTGTAGAATTCCTTACATTCCCTGAGAATCATTATTAACTACTCTTCGGATGCCCGCTTCAAGCAATAGTAGGGATTGAATTATTTAGACATATATAGAAATGCATATGCTCACACAGATAGCTATCTCTTGTATTCATTTATGTATGTATGCGTAGTTGCGTTAGCATGTACGCATGCATGTGTATAGATGATTAGCTAGTTAGACAGACAGACAGACAGACAGACAGACAGACAGACAGACAGACAGACAGGCAGTTACATAGATAGATAGATAGATAGATAGATAGATAGATAGATAGATAGATAGATATGTATTCGTAATACATATGTACACATATATGCATACTTATGTGCATATATATGCATTTATGTGTGTGTGTGTGTGTGTGTGTGTGTGTGTGTGTGTGTGTGTGTGTGTGTGTGTGTGTATGCAGATAAGTAATGAGCGTATGTGTATGCATTTATTTCGGCATAAATATTGGTATTTATGTTTCTGTGCAAAATGGCTGCTCTGTAATTATTCTATAGGTTTGTTGCGTTGGTTGTTGATGATGATGATAATGATGATGATGGCGATGTTTTTGGTGGTGATGCTGATGATGTTGGAGGTGGTGGTGGTATTGAAGCTGCTGTTGCTTTTGCCTATTATTTCAACTATAAGTCAAACAACTTTTAATTCTTTGATACATATATTTATATTAGATTTCTTTTCCCATTCTCCTTTCCTCGTCAAATTTACGTTGACACATCACGTCTCCAGCGTAAGTTAATATCTCTAAGCATTAGGCGCAGACATGGCCGTGTGGTGAAAAAGTTTGCTGAGACGTCTCGTGGTTTCAGATTCAGTTCCACAGAGCTGTAACTTGAGCAAGTGTCTTCGGCTATAGTCTGAAGTGGATATGGTGTACGTGGATATAGTGGACGGATATAGTGTGTAGAAACCCGTCATATATATATATATATATATATATATATATATGCAAAAATGCACATATACACGCATACAAAAACCCACATGTATGTATATATGTATGTATGTATGTCAATATCGGAGTAGAGTTTCAATTGATTACATCGATCTCCAATACTTGACTGGTACATATATTTTATTGACCCTGAAAGAATGAAAGGTAACGTCAACCTTGGCAGCGTTTGAACTCAGAACGTAAAGACGGATGAAATGCCGCTCAGCATTTTATCCGACGTGCTAACGATTCTCCCAGCTCACCGTTATAATGTAAGCTGTGCCCTCATGAAGCATATATACGTATTCCGGAACTCCAAGGTATATTTGTAGATGTTATACTTTTTATGAGAGTTGAAAATTCTGGGGAATACTGTTAAATACAGGCAAATACTTATTGTAGACTAATTACATATTAAAACTGAAAACTAAGAATTTTTTGGTATTATTTATTCCGTATTACGGAATCTTCATTACAAATAGAAGTTATGTATGTACACATAGAGGAAAACATGTAAAACATTTCCTATCAGTAGTTCTTCGGTTTGAAAAATTACTAACAGGAAATGTCTTTCCTGTTTTCCAACGTGTATGCCTATATAAAATATGTAATGCGGGGTAAATAATACAAAATATATTTTTCCAGTTTTCTTTTTATATAAACATACATGTAAGTAGTTTGTTTCTTTTATGCAAATCTACATCCTACACTATGGAATATATCCTTTTTCTAAGACATTAGAGTATCATTTGAAGGAGATTCATTTCACTACCATTACTACAATGCGAAACTATCTTCTACGTGTGGTTGTTCACTCAGGCTTATTCTTATAGAAAAAACTTATGATGAACGGCGCAACAGCCTTGATCGCCTTGTCATTTTCCCTTCAAATAGGTTATATTTATAACCTCATTATCCAATCTGTCCATTCTTTTTAAATTCAGTAATGTGTAAATACAGAGTGAATTAACTGCAAATGCTAGGAAATCGACAACAGAGAATTTTTCCGTTGGTTGTAAACACCCACAATACTATGAAATGAACGAGTGTTTCATTTATTAACTCACGGACAGAATAACTGTTTATAATTTAGGTACAACGCCAGCAATTTCGAAGGAAGGGAATAAGCTGTTGGCATCGACTAATCTCTAGTACTTTACTGGTCATAATCTTTTTCGATCCTGAAAGGACAGAAGGCAAGGGTGACCTCGACAGGACTGGAACACAGAATGTAGAGAACAGGAAAAAACACTGCAAAGCATTTTCCAAAACTCTAACGATTCTACTAACTCGCCACATTATTCATGTACAAAATAAGAACGAAAAAGGCAGCGTCACTACGCCGTTTGATGGTAATATGAGATATTTCATTTGAACAACTGAAAATAAACGCCTCTGCTTTGTTACATACATGTAAATCATGTGGAAGTGATCAATGACAACTCAAGAGCCAACAAGTTCGATCCAGTTCCATCTAAAATTATAATGAAATACTTCACAAGAGAATATTCCTATGACAGGATATCGAGTCACCAATTGGATTCAGAAACATAAACTTCAACGTCAATACAGACAGCTCTTTGGTTTCTCATGTGTGTGTGTGTGTGTGTGTGTGTGTGTGTGTGTGTGTGTGTGTGTGTATTGGGTCAACTCATAAAAAATGCGGCTTTTTATACTTCTTTTATTTTTCAAAATTAAGATAATGTTCTTTTTTAATCTAAAATATACTCTCCTTCATTTTCTACAATGCTCTTCCATCTATCAGGTAGACTTCTAAGGCCCCTCTTCCAAAATTTACTTGTCCGTGATGAGAAGTACTCCTCCAGTACAGTTCTGATTTCGTCTACAGAATTCATATTTTTTCTGTTCAAATGATTTTGAATACTGCGGAATAAATGATAATCAGATGGAACAATGTCCTGCGAATATGGTGGGTGGGGCATCGTTTTCCATTCAAATGAAGACATGGATAAGTTCACCTAGTGATGATGTGACAAAAGTATAACAATACAAAGGACACAACTTCAGTCTTGAAACGTCACTGTTTTACACAGAAGATAACTACGAACGTTGGGTGGGGGAATTTCCCTTATATATACATATATATATATACATAAATATATATATATACACAAACATGCAAAAATCGTTTTCTTTATTTTATTGCTTTTTACTCTGCGATACATGTATCATAATTAGTTTTCTGTGGGATCCTTTGATTTGCGGAGAGCTTAATTATTATTAATTAATTAATCATTTCATGACTTATTAATTGGTTGGTTAATGAGGTGTATTGTAGGTACTCTCCTGTGAGTACATCGTTTGCCAAATATTCGCATGAATGCTACAGAGGTAATAGCTTGGATCGGAAATTTCCCCCACTACTTTGATCACATACATATAGTATAGATAAACATACAGTGTATATATATATATACATATACATGCACAATACAGACTACTAAACTCTAAACTAGATTCCAACGTTTAATCTGTTTTATAATGGTTTCGATTACATCGACCCCACTACTCAACTGATATTTATTTTATCGACCCCAAAATGATGAAAAGCAAAGTTGATCACAGCGGCATTTGAACTCAGTACGTGAAAACGTACGAAATGTCGCCAAGCATTTTTCCCGACGTGCAAATGATTCTGCCATTTCAGCGCCTTCATCTATGTCTAATACTGAATAATACGTAAACAATAATTATTTCTGTCTGAAACCGAGAACAGAAATGAAAACTAGTTTTGTAGATGAAAATAGTAATAAAAAAAAAAGTAAGATATTGTGACATGTGATCGGTCCAAAGAATTAAGATCTTAGATCATTTTCTGCCAGTAAACAGCCTTTAGGTTTTGGTCAACGATCAGAGCTGGCCAAGAAGAGAGTCTAAAAAACAGGTGTTAGTTATATTCGTAGAAAATCTCGCCAGTTTCAATGACATTTCACAGCGTAAAACATAGATACACAGATATATTTGGGTGCGTGAGTATGTATGTTATGTGTGTAGGTATGATGAGATTTTGTACGCAGCCACCATCTGTTTCCAGTCGAATTAGGCAAACACGTGTCCAGCTCTCATCAACTAATAACACCCGGGAGGCTGTTTATGTTGTTTAGAGACAAAAATAGTGACGAACGTCTTTGTACTTTTAATTCATTTATTCATATACATACATACATTTATGTGTATGTATATGTATATATATATATACATGTATATATATATATGCGTAAATGTATGAATATCTCTATGTATAATATACATATGCGCATATTTCTACATGTACCTATATACATATATATATATATATATATATATATATGTGTGTGTGTGTGTGTGTGTGTGTGTGTGTGTGTGTGTGTGTGTGTGTGTGTGTGTGTGAAGACATGGCTGTGTGGTAAGAAGCTTGCTTCCTAACCACTTGGTCCAGGGTTCAATCTACTATACCCTCGGGCCGATCAAAGCATTGTGAGTAGTTTTGGTAGAAGGAAACTGAAAAGAAACCCGTCGTATGTGTGTTTCTTTATTGTGTGTGTGTGTGTCTGCGTTTGTCCCCCTCCCATCATCGCTTGACAACTGGTGTTGGTGAGTTTACGTCTCTGTAACTTAGTGGTTCAACAAAAGAATTCGATACAATAAGTACTGGGCTTAGAAAATAAGTCCTGGAGTAGATTTGTCCGACTAAAACTCTTCAAGGCGGTGCTCCAGCTTGGCTGCTGTCAAATGACTGAAACAAGTAAAACATGGTGCTGGGAAAATTCGGTCTTGTAAAATTCGGTCCCGAAAATTCGCTTCTAATAAATTTGGTCCCAATTTTTCAAATCCGCATCCAGTCATTTCGCCCACTATGGAGTCCGTTCGCCCACGCGTCATTTCGCCCACAGGATAACAAATATTTCCAATTTTTAAGAAACCCAAATATGGCTGCAAAATATTTTAAAAGTGAGAAAACCAAAGACAAAGTGATTGATGAACTTAATTAAGTTTACGACTTTCATAAATTAGTTCTGATGAGACAAGAAAACTGTGGCGCTGTGAGATTCACAATACATGTCGTGCTCGTGTTCATAGAGAGAATAAAGCAGGTGAACCTATAATTACTTCAACAATCAATAGTCATGATCACGAACCAGCACCGAATACAGTGGAAGCACGATTCGCCATTTCAGCATTAAGAAAAACGTTGCAAGATGGAGTTGAAACAAGTACACGAGTGCTCATTTCAGAAACTACTTGGAAGGCAGTGATTTGTTCCTGCAATGCGACACAGGCAGTAATGATGAAAAGAGGATTTTAATCTTTGCCTCTAACGAAGATCTTCAACAGCTGGAAATCACCTCGTTTTTAGGAATGGATGGCACATTCAAATCATCACCTACTGCAATAGTTTCGTAGGCTTTTTGCAGAAACCTAGTTTGTCCCGAGCCCGATGCGCTAGGTTTCTATACGAAACTTTAAGTCGCATGGAGCCGAATCAAACTGCTTGAAATGATGTAACTCCTACGAAATGTATTGAGTGTCTTTCTTTCGTTTGTCCACTCACTCGTGTTTGTGTGTGTGTGTTCGCGCTCGCGCGTCACATGATCTATTTACAGTATGAAAACATTTTTATTTTTTGTTTTTCATTTTATTTTTTTATTGGTGTCGTGAAAACTCGCAAATATTTTTCGAGTTTAATGCGACCCAGATCGTTAAAGGCAATAGATACGTCGACAAGTTTACATGTTTACTTGGCATCTGATGAAGAATATATGCTATCTTGCATATTTATCAAATGGCGTGATAACTTTGGAATTGGCAATCCCATGTGGTTACATACTCTCTCGTCAGTTTATTTTTGAAGTAAATTCGTCAGAAATATTATTTTCCGTTTTCTCATTTTACAAGCATGTCTCTTGGTATTCCAGATATAAAATTAGACAATTTTTTTATCTGAACAACTAATCACTCTTTAGCTTTCATCTCTTAAATCTCTTCGGACGAAATTATAATCAACTAGACAAGACTAATAAGACAAATTTATTTATTCATTTAGTGTTGTGTCATTCACCTTGAATCTGATGTGTCAGATGTCATGGTGATGGCGTCATCTGTGTATGTTACAACAGACTTCCTACATCCCAGGTAAGGTGGGATACCCTCTCACTGGGATACATTTTCAGCACTTCCTGCAGCAGTATTTCAATACGAAACTAACATCTTTGGTTTTTCACCGATACACTGGATAAAACCGGGGAATTTGAATGTCAGCATCCCTTTAAAATGATTTTATATCCTTGTTTTAATTTAATTACATGTGTGTGTGTGTGTGTGTGTGTGTGTGTGTGTGTGTGTGTGTGTGTGTGTGTGTGTGT
>NC_069002.1:13954370-13955149 GCF_001194135.2 Octopus bimaculoides | reverse complement strand
CAGACACGTGTACCCTTAACGTAGTTCTCGGAGATATTCAGCGTGACAAGGCTGACCCTTTGAATTACAGGCACAACAGAAACAGGAAGTAAGAGTGAGAGAAAGTTGTGGTGAAAGAGTACAGCAGGGTTCGCCACCATCCCCTGCCGGAGCCTCGTGGAGCTTTAGGTGTTTTCGCTCAATAAACACTCACAACGCCCGGTCTGGGAATCGAAACCGCGATCCTATGACCGCGAGTCCGCTGCCCTAACCACTGGGCCATTGCGCCTCCACACAACTCATACAACACAATATGAAAAGAGAATACTCAGCCAACAAGATAACGCAACTCACGTTACGAATGTTCTGCGCAAAGTCGACAAACTCTCTACACACACTCTAGACATAACGTACACATGCTTCACATATACTTTGCACACACACTCTACACATATTCTACAAAGTCTCTACACATATTCTGCGTATATTCTACACACACTCTACGCATGCTCTACACACGAAACAAGATGCAACCAATTCTTGCTGTAAGAAAGCAAGTTCTAGCTGCATTCTTGAAACCATGACTACTAGTACTGATGATGATGGTGATGATGATGATGATGATGATGATGATGACGACGATGACGATGATGATGATGATGATGATGATGATGATGGTGATGATGATGATGATGATGATGATGATGACGACGACGATGACGATGATGATGATGATGATGATGATGGTGATGATGATGATGATGATGATGATGATGACGACGATGACGATGATGATGATG
>NC_069002.1:13953059-13954033 GCF_001194135.2 Octopus bimaculoides | reverse complement strand
GACGATGACGATGACGATGACGATGATGATGATGATGATGATGATGGTGATGATGATGGTGGTGATGATGATGATGATGATGATGATGATGATGATGATGATGACGATGACGATGACGATGACGATGATGATGATGATGATGATGATGATGATGATGACGATGACGATGATGACGATGATGGCGGCAGCGGCGGCTATAATGAAGATGATAGTTGTAGTGGTGGTGGTTGTGGTGGTGCTGATAATGATGTTGTTGTTGTTGTTGGGTGGGGGGTAGTTGCTGCCGTTGCAGTGAGGGTGATGGTGATCTTGATGATGGTGATGAGAAGGAGGAGGAGGAAGAGGAGGAAGAGGAGGAGGGTATGGAGATTTATGATAATGCTAACTGTCGGTAATTGTTGACTAAAATATGAAAGTATGAAAATAGAATGCAGATGAGTTAATTAAGAAGTATTATATGACCAAATTAGTTACTTTTCTTCGTGGAACCCCTGAAGCCCTTTAAAGCCATTGTCGTTAAGTCACTGCTTCTGGAATATTAAATCGGATAAAGAAGAATCTTCTATCCTCCATCCACCGCCCACCTGCATCCCTGAGGTAAGTTACTCGTAAGTTACTTCTCTACATCCCAGAATGCAATTAGATATTTCGTCTTTCAATAGCCGAGTCTACTCGGCTGTATATTGGTACTACTCTCTTTACTCTTCTACTTGTTTCAGTCATTTGACTGTGGCCATGCTGGAGCACCGCCTTTAGTCGAGCACATCGACTCCAGGACTTATTCTTTGGAAGCCTAGTACTTATTCTATCGGTCTCTTTTGCCGAACTGCTAAATTACGGGGACGTAAACACACCACCATTGGTCGTCAAGCGATGTTAGGAGGGGGGACAAACACAGACACATAAACATATACACACACATACATATACATATATACGACGGGCTTCTTTTCAGTTTCCGTCTACCAAATCCA
>NC_069002.1:13947734-13953049 GCF_001194135.2 Octopus bimaculoides | reverse complement strand
CATATATACGACGGGCTTCTTTTCAGTTTCCGTCTACCAAATCCACTCACAAGGCTTTGGTCGTTCCGAGGCTATAGTAGAAGACACTTGCCCTCACTGACAGATTAACGAGTGTTTCGCAAGATGGGTATTGGAGGTTCAACTCACCCACTTTATGAGTTGCTTTTGTTATTTAACCCCAGGTCAGCCCTGATCAGTTAGACTTACAATCAAACGCATTCCAGCATGGCCATCGCGTCTTTTTATATTTTTCAAGTATAGCAGTACTACATTAGATCTTTTCTGGAGTTCCCTAAAATACAAACTTAGAGAGATCCTGGTTTAGTACTTGAATGGTACTTTATTTTATTGCCATCGAAAAATGAAAAGCAAAGTTGATCTCGGTAAAATTTGAACTCCGAACGTAAAGAGCCGGAGAAAAATAAAGAAAAACAATGTATCTATTCCGACGTTTTAAATTTTCTACCACCGCATCACCACCACCATCGCACTTTTCTATAGATAAAGAAAAAAATCAAATTAATTATACAGCACTAGAAATACTCTGCCTTTAAAGAAATCAAAACGAAATGGTTGCGGCGAAAATATCTTTCATCATAGAGCTACTCGCTCACAGCTGACCTGGGGCTAAACAACATCAGTAACAACAACATCAGTAACAACAACAGACGACGACGGCGATGACAAATATTCAAAGAGGAAAGAAAGTGGCAGTTTTATACATTTTAATTTTATTCCTTGAAAAATTTCGTGTCCTTTTTCCGAAATAAAAGCGAAAAAAAAATGTCTAGTTTTTGTCGGTGTTTTTCAAAGAAAGTTCCTTGTAGCGAAGATTCTGTATGAGGTGGGTGGGAAGGCAGGTAGAGAAGCGGCAAAGGACCACTACCCCCAAAACATTGTCTTTGTTCCCTCGGTTTCGTGTTGTGACGTTATTTCGGGCTTCGAATGCTGTCAGCTTTTGATGTTCTTTGATTTCAACAAGATTTAAATTCCGTTTCAAAATACCTTCAGAACCAACGAACTTTCTGATAATTACTCACTAAATTAAAATTAATTAATTAAATATGGTGACCGAGTTTTATCATGTTTGGTGGGTGGCAGGTGTCGTCTAACCACTAGTTGTACCACCACCGCTACCACAACAGTCACTAGCGGTACCAGTACCATTATCAATATCACAACCACCACCAATACAACCACCACCAATACAACCACCACCACACCACTACCATCACATTCACCTGCGCTACCACTACCAAAACCACTACTATCACCACCACCATCACCACCACCATCACAGTCACTACCACTACTACCATCACCACCACCATCATCACAATCATCACCACCATCAACCGAAACCATTATTTCTACTACAACCATCACCACTACAACTACCTGTACAATGCCACTACTGCTATCTCGGCTACTACAACCACCACCGTTACACTATTAAAACTGCCATTTTCATCCTCACCCTTTGCCATCATTATAACCATCATAACCATCTTTACCATCTTCAACATAGTCGTAGTCGTCGTCCACGTCTTCACCCTCAGTCATCATCATTCTCCTCATCATCATCATCATTATCACCATTGTCGTCTTCCTCCTCCCTTATCGTTAAAAATGTCGTCGTCGTCATCGTCGTCGTCATTGATATACTCCACTCACTCCTCCCCGACACACTCTGGTAGAGGACACCATTAATCATTTAGCGACCTCCCCTGTTCACGTTCTGACGGACTGAATATGGAACACTACATGTTACTGTTGTTGTTGCTGCTGTGCTTGTAGGCATCGTCATCGCTGTTGTTGTTCTTGTCCTTGTAGTCATCGACACGGTTTTTCACATTCACAAGTAAAATTCATATAGATTCTTCATTTCGCCGTGCAATTATCTTTACAATTTGAAAAACAAATTAGTTTAACTCAGCAGAGTTCATTGAAAGACAGGCAAACAAATAATTTTTTATTAGAAAAACCAGAACACTTCCACGTGGGTGCAATTGATTGTACGCAACCTGCTGAGTTTTTCTACTACAACCATCACTACTACAACTACCTGTACAATGCCACTACTACTATCTCGGCCACTACAACCACCACCGTTACTTTCCGAATTTTTCAAATTGTAAAAGGAATTTATAAACGCCTTGTATATATACTGTTGATAGTCCAGTTACTGCAGCATTTGTCCTGAGATAACATCTCTCCTGATCGTGCTCTGTTAAAAACACAATAAATATAAATGTTTACATACGCCATCTTGTCATGCACTTGTGATGTTTCTTGGGATTATTAAATGTCCCAGACCTTTTAACACTCAGGCACCCGCACCCAGCTAACCCAGGCGACCCAGCCAACACATAGAATATAAATGTTTATAGTAAAATCTTGTGCTATCAATGACAAAGATATTCACATCAGAATCACATACAGTTTTATTCTCCACTGCCTTGTTATTTAACTGACACTCCCATTTACTCTTACCTTGTAGTTGTTGGCACTCTCTCGCTTACGACGTAGAAAGTCCCAGTTGATCCGATCAACGGAACAGCCTGCTCGTAAAATTAACGTGCAAGTGGCTGAGCACTCCACAGACACGCGTACCCTTAACATAGTTCTCGGGGAGATTCAGCGTGACACAGTGTGACAAGGCTGGCCCTTTGAATTACAGGCACAACAGAAACAGGAAGTAAGAGTAAGAGAAAGTTGTGGTGAAAGAGTACAGCAGGGTTCGCCACCATCCCCTGCCGGAGCCTCGTGGAGCTTTAGGTGTTTTCGCTCAATAAACACTCACAACGCCCGGTCTGGGAATCGAAACCGCGATCCTATGACCGCGAGTCCGCTGCCCTAACCACTGGGCCATTGCGCCTCCACTACCTTGTAGACATAGGATCTTTAAAACCTTAAGCACACTTTCGTTTGATATATGAGTACATTTAAATAAAGCTCTCATACAAGTATATTCTATCACGTTTTTAACTTTCATGCTAGTATATTTCATTTTTCATTTTCAACTTCGATACTGAGTTAACAATTTTAACTATAAAATTCATTTATGCATAAAGCAACAGAGCTCTATCCCGACGAGCCATTGTTTTCTCAGCCATTATAATTTCTCTACTCTATAGAGAAATTATGTAATGCATTTCAGAGATAATAAACAAGTGACTGATATCCTTGGAACATTTATTATTATTGGGTTCTACCTTTAACCCAATTAATTTAATCATTTTAAACCTAGCTTCAGTTTTAATGTTTCTAATGAAACTCATATTAAACTCTATTAAATTTATGCTCCATTAAACTTTATGTTAGTGTAGTTAATTTTTCATCAGTAGCTGAGTTTAAGTTCTAATTTAACTGATTATTTAGCTACAAAGACAATAATTTATTCTAGATTATTAGATAGCATAACTTTTATTGGTTTACGAGAATATTTTATCTTTTACTTGTTGCAGTCATTAGGCTGCGCCATGTTGGAGTAACGCCTTGTAGAATGTTTTGGTCGAATGAATCATACTTATTTTTATTAAGTACTTACTTTTTGTTAAACCTGGTATCTATTCAATCGGTCTCTTGTCTTTAATCCCTGTACTACCTCCAATGTCATTTATACGCTCGGCCAAACTTCTCGCCATTTCACCTATGTATGCAGTCTTCTGGTTTTTACAATCACTATCCAATCGGTTTATTCGGTAAACTACATTTCAGGTTTTGCAGTTGACACCAGGTCTACATTTGCATACTACATAGTTCTCCTCAACACACGTGATCTTTCTGAAGGGGTATATTTTGCATGCTATTGACCAGATGGATCTCCCTGGTTTATCCATGACTTTTATGTTCAACTTAGTATCCTTCAGGATTTTTCTAAATCTGTGGGCTAGTTCCCTGTGTGGTGTGGATTCTACAAACATCACCCCTTGGAACTTGTCGGGATTGTACCACGTGAAACGGCGAGAAGTTCGGCCGAGCGTATAAATGAACATTGGAGAAAGTACAAGAATCAAAGACAAGCCTCGATACTCTACCAATATGACAAAGAACAATACGATGGTGTGCTGAACCGGATTAGCATAGAAATCCTGTCTAGACACCCAGACGACGCATCGCTACTAGAGATACGGAGTCAGTCTTCATAAATGAAACACAACCGGTTTTGAATAGTAAATACTTCCAATAGACAAAGGCTTTACATGGGCGCACACACACATACACAAATACACGAACTATATATATATATATATATATATATATATATATATATATATATCGTAAAGTCATTTCCAGCTGGCTACCGACACAGGGTTTGTGTCTTATTCTGTGAGAAGAGAAGAACAAACTAATTTTAATCTCTGAGCGAGAAATAAGTTGTAACAGTACGTACAGTAAAGTCTATTTTCCAACGCAACGTGGTAGTCCTACTTAGGACAATGTTACTACTTCTTAGCCCCAGGAAGACATCTTTTCCAGCTGGCTACCGACACATGATCTGTGTCTGTATACTGCAAGCAAGGGAGTCTAGTGCTCCCTTTCTAGCCGTAGCGATGCCTGTAGCTATTGTACAAGACGCTTGCCCAAGGTACCACGTAGTGAGACTGAACCTGGAACCATGCAGTTGGGAAATGAACTACTTACGACGCAGCCACGCCTGCGCTTATATATTTATTTCTATTTTAAACCCTAGTCTGAAAATTCTGCCACGCTCAGTTCTATTTCTAATTACTAACCTGTATTTTGTTTTGTTTTTTATTCCTTTATTAATTTAAACCATCTTTTCATATCGCGTCATATTTCTTATCTCATTATATATTTTCACACACTTCGAATTTTACTTTATATTTCATGTGAATATTTCATTTTATAATTCTATTCTTCCAAAATATATCTAATTGTTCCCAATAACAAAAGCTAATTGACAGACAAATTATCAATTTGACACAATCTTGTAAGGACCAATGTTATTTTATGTACGATTTGCTTGTTTTTCATCTCCACGTACGCATTACGATGCAAATGCGACAAGCTGTAAGTCTACCAACCAAAACACAAATTTTATCTATTTACCGATACATTAACTATAATTCTAAACTACGTTATTAAATTTATTTTAGGTCACTTGGTTCCTTTAATAAAGATGATTAAGGCGACCGTAATTTTTAATTCATCTTTTATACCTTTCCACTTTTTAAAGACACACACACACACACACACATATATAGATAGATAGATAGATAGATAGATAGATAGATAGATAGATAGATAGATAGATAGATAGATATAGATATAGATATAGATATATACAT
>NC_069002.1:13946605-13947573 GCF_001194135.2 Octopus bimaculoides | reverse complement strand
ATATATGTATATATCCATATGCATGTTTGTATATATATACATATAGATATACACACATATGTATAGAGAGAGACTGGCAGATAGAAGATAGACAAATAGACAGACAGATTGGCTGACAGACAGACAGACAAACAGACAGCTAGCTAGATAGATAGATAGATAGATAGATAGATAGATAGATAGATAGATAGATAGATAGATAATTCATGTAGGGATTTTTTTATTCGCTTATATATATATAGAAAAAAAACATCTCGTGAAGTGTGGGAAATCCTGTGTTTCGGACAGTGTTCTTCAGAAAAAATTTGAAAGAAGTGACCGAGAGAAATTAATGAGAGACAGCAGAATTGTACATCCTGCAAGTTAAAAGAAAAAAACTAGTTGCTACTGTTAAGGAACGCAGGTCTGCGTGAGCTTCATACGTGAACAAGAAATAGTAAGAGAAGCTGTGTGAGAAGGAATGAGTAATGGAATGAGGATAATGAGGGGAAAGAGAAAGGTGAAGTGAGAGGGGAACTGAAGGATAAGAAAGAGTTTAATGAACTAAGAGGAGGTATGGGAGTAGAAGGAAAACCGTTCATTTTTACTTGTCGGTGACATGGTGACAAGTTTCAATATGAAATGTTTTTCCCTCCGTTTTCTTGACAATGTGGATCTATGGTATACGGTGATACCGCACACTGATGAATGGGTGATGAAATATACAGTAATGGCCAAAAGTCAGCCGACAGTAAATCAAAATTCTATAAATACTTAATATTCAATTTTATTTATTCACTTGGAAAAATGTGTTGCTCGAAAAGGACTTCAGTTTGAACAATTTTCATGATGATTCATATTTAGATGCATTTATTTAATTCATTCACTTGTTAGACATAAATAAATCTTAGAATTAAACGGTTTTGATTTACTGTCAGGTGCCTTTTGGCCAACCCTGTGTGTATGTATATGTATATATATATATATAT
>NC_069002.1:13944159-13946267 GCF_001194135.2 Octopus bimaculoides | reverse complement strand
TATATATATAATTCGGTCCGACATTTTGATTTGTGGTTTAATAAACTGCTCCGCCTCTAGGACTTGACTAATATTGTCTCTTTTCAAAGAGGTAAAAGTGACATCGGAGGGATTTGAACTCTAAAGAAAAAGAGAACTTCATACAATTTACACCAGTGTTCTACTGGTTGTGCAACTCATCAGACCACACTCAATGTAGTATTGAAGTCAGTGCTCCCACTGCTTTCTGCTGTATATTTGATTTAAGGGAAACAAATTTATTTAAGTGTTAGTTCTTCTCGTGGTCACAGATATACACAGTTCTGTTTTTAGAAAAATAAGGGATAGTCATAGCTGGAATGCCTTTCATAATAGGTCCACCGAATCAGAGCCTACCTAAAGTTTAACTGCTGCATAATTTACAGTAGCGGACCCGATATTATTTTAGAAAAGATCATGGAGAAAATGTGAAATAAGCCACATTGTAATACCTTGGGAGACAAGAATTGGAAACCAAGAACTAGTAAAACTTGAAACATGACAAAATCTGTTGACAGTGTTAAATCAGAATTTAGCAAATCCATTAGAATTGGCTTCTCGGAAGACACTAAATAAATTTAGTGACGGCATTAATGCTAAGCCTTTCACAGACAGTCATCCACATTGGCAAAATCCATTACTGTAAAACATTACAACGAAAGGACTGAAACATTCTGTGAAAAACCCATCCTGTCTTTTGAATAAAGAGAATAGAACATTTCTGTGAAATGAACGTCGATAAAAGCTCAAAATCTCTCTGACCAATTTACTTGCCAGTACACAATGTCGGCAGAAACCTTTCCAAATATTCTCCTATGCACGTAAATCTATGATAATGCACTCACGTTGTACATGAACCGAAGAGAGAATATATGTGTGGAAGCTTGAAAAACTACAGAAATACAGAGACCAAGCTGAAGAATAAAAAAGAATTTGGCAGTCAATAAATGCGTCAAAAACTAGAATGATTTTTGTTGTTTTACCCTACATCAATCCTGACTGAGGATGGAGGCGCAATGGCCCAGTGGTTAGGGCAGCGGACTCGCGGTCATAAGATCGCGGTTTCGATTCCCAGACTGGGCGTTGTGAGTGTTTATTGAGCGAAAACACTTAAAGATCCACCACAAATTTCTCTCGCTCTTACTTCCTGTTTCTGTTGTGCCTGTAATTCAAAGGGTCAGCCTTGTCACACTGTGTCACGCTGAATATCCCCGAGAACTATGTTAAGGGTACACGTGTCTGTGGAGTGCTCAGCCACTTGCACGTTAATTTCACGAGCAGGCTCTTCTGTTGATCGATCAACTGGAACCCTCGACGTCGTAAGCGACGGAGGGCTAACAACAAATCCTGACTGATCATAAGTATTCCATCCATGACCATCCCATCTTTTTATTTGTTCAAAAATGCATTGTTCACTATTTCTTCCTCTTATTGACAACGTGATTAAGACGTAAATTTTGATTTGAGAGAGATTTAACAGCTATTTCCAATATGCCAAACCGTCGTATAGAAGATAGAAGCTACCCACCGGCCCTATAATATGATTCTTGTTATTTCTGCTATGTGTGTAGCTCTACGTTATCTTTTCTCAAGCTGTTACATGACACGCACTTAGACCACTGAAAAACTCAATGTGACCCCCATGTAGCAATTTTTTCAGTTACACTTCGCTACTGCCTAACTTAGCAACATACAGCTGACTCTATATATGGCTTAGTGGTTAAGTATTTGGTTCACAGTGGTAAGGTCGGGAGTTCTATACACGGCGGCGCGCTGCGTCCTTGAGCAATACACTTTATTTTATGTTACTTCAATCCGCAGAATTGGCAAAAATGAGTAATGCCTGGATTTCAAAGCACCAGCCTTGCTGTATTCCGTGTCGAACTGAATTTCTCTGAGTACTACGTGAATGGTACGCGTGTCTGTGGAAGGTTCAGCCGCTTGCACGTTAATTTCATGAGAAGGTTGTTCCGTTGATCAGCAGCAACCCTCGTCGTCGTAACCGACGGAGTGCCACCTATATATATACATATATATATATACATATATACATATATATATATATATATATATATATATATATATATATA
>NC_069002.1:13934963-13943129 GCF_001194135.2 Octopus bimaculoides | reverse complement strand
ACGGAAACTGAAAAGAAGCCCGTCGTATATATGTATGTGTGTGTGTGTGTGTGTGTGTGTGTGTGTGTCTGTGTTTGTCCCCCCAACATCGCTTGACAACCGATGCTGGTGTGTTTACGTCCCCGTAACTTAGCGGTTCGGCAAAAAGAGACCGATAGAATAAGTACTAGGCTTACAAAGAATAAGTCCTGGGGTCGTTTGCTCGACTAAAGGCGGTGCGCCAGCATGGCCACAGTCAAATGACTGAAACAAGTAAAAGAGTTAAAAAAAGAGTATGTATGTTTGTGTATCTGTATTATTTTGTGCATTGAATGTAATGTAGTTTGCTCTTCACATTTCCTGTTACCGAAAAACGCAATTTCTTCTTCAGTATCTCGTCTCCTTCTCTATGAGCATGTCTCCACATTCAAATATTAATGTTTCTCCCTATAAACAAAACAAAATACTTTCCTATATATTCTTCTCTCACCAGTTTATTTTGTATTTTCGTTGTTTTTTTTTATGGGGTTTCGTCGTAATATTTTCTCCTGAATTTCCTACATGCTATATACCATTCAGCCACAAATATTCCAGCAATTCTAATGTTTTTGATCGGTGATTCAGCCACATTTCTTGCACTATTTTCTTTCTTGTTTATATATTCGTAACAAGCAATATAACATATCCTATATATCCTAGATTCTATACGTGTTACATGTGGGTTGTAATCTTCTGTATATAACTATTATTATTAAGCTTATTTTTACATTATTATTATTACTGTTGTTGTTGTTGTGGTTGTTATTCATTTGAAAAACACATCAAGGTTTTCCTTTCTTACATGAAAAGAAATTAGACGAATCTTGCTGACAAAATATTCTGTTCTTTTCCGCGAAAGTTGTGTCGCTTTGTGTCTAAGTTAGAAGTTGTAAGTAGTAGTAGTAGTAGTAGTAGTAGTAGTAGTAGTAGTAGTAGTAGTAGTAGTAGTAGTAGTAGTTTCGTCTGGCTTAAATTCACTCACGCCAGGCGAACAAATCTTCAGAGAAGAATTTGTTTTGCGTTTTTTTCGCCACGGAAAAGAACAACTTTTGGTTTATTTCACTAACAAACACCAGAATCTTTGAACGTTCACCCCTTTTCTGTGGATGAAAAATAAGTTTCATTTTTCAATATTTTTTATATACTTATTTTTTTGTAAACATTGTAATATCAGTAATCCAATACGGCCAACGCTGTGAGAAACAAGAAGTGTTGGTTCTACTTAAAAATGTGGTAGCAGCATATGTGTCACAAGGAATTTTTAACAATATTTTGAAAATTTGTAAACAAAGCAAACAGGTTAAGATCAGCAGAAAAAGAACAGGCAGACACAGTTGTATTTACACTTCGATAAATAGAAAGGGAAATTGGAAATAATTCAAACTTCTGAGTTCTTTCGGGAGCACCAGTTCAAAGTACTTGCAACAGAAGGTAATCTACAGGGCATTCCGAAATTAAAGCAACCGAAGTTTTGGGCTTTAATAACTAACAATAAGATCACTTATCCTGCGTCAGATTGTTGAAGGCATGCAGCTCGACCTGGTGTTCACTGACAAAAAGAAATTTGACATCGAACAAACAGTAAATCACCAGAATGACTGGCTTTGGGCTGTATCAGGCTCCATCGAGGTTAGACTCGTAAATCGACATCAAAATTCACAGTCAGTTATGGTTTAGGTGGTTTTAACAACTACTGATCATCATCGTCATCATCATCATCATCATCATCATCATCATCATCATCATCATCATCATCATCATCATCATCGCCTCATCATCATCATCATCATCATCATCATCATCATCATCATCATCATCGTCATCATCATCATTATCATCCTTATTGTTCGCTGCTGACCTGTCAAGGAGTCTTTTTATGGCTTCTGACAGCTCTGGTAAAAAAAGGGATAATTTTTCACTATTTCAAAGTAAATAAAAAAGCTTTTCATCACTTAGATTAACACAAAAAGAATCTTCTCAACAAACGGAATATATTTTATATAAAAATAAACGAAGGAATGTGGGTGTTTCTGACATGTTTGATTTTCTCTTCTGACAGTTTTTAAACAATGGCTTCCACAAAATGAAAACGACAATAGATACGCCAACAAAATGTCGGAAAAAACTCAAGTAGACTCGGGTAACAACTTAGGAGTGATTTTTTTATATTCTTTTTTGTGTTTTTGTTTTTTTTCTCTCTCTTTCTGTCGCAAGATACACATGAAATAAAAAAAATATTGACATGATGAAATCATTCTTAATGAATCAAATAGTACCTTTATTAGCAACATCAGTACCATATATTGACAGGCTGAAGGTGTAATCAAGCCAGGAATTTCTTATTTTCCTTCATTTTTCATGTGCTGTTAGTTACGCGTAAAAAATTAGGTCAGTATGGCAAAGTTGTATAAATACTCTGTTCTTCCTGACTACGTTTTTAAAGGGGAAAAATTACCAATATCTGTTTAGTTAAAGATATGGTGTTGTACCTTGAACACCACCACAAGATATCGTGAGGTGGAACATCGAGGCTGCAGTAGAAGTACTGGTTACTCTGATTCATACGTATGAAAGTGTGGGATTATCTGAAGGGGATGTAATGGGCAACGTTCCAGAAAGACATACAGGTGACAGAATATTATGATACCCTGAGATGGCGAAACGCTGGGATTTTCTCCATACACAGCCTCATTCGACTGGTGCTTTTGTATACATGTTTTCATAGGATGTGACATATTCGAACCCAAGCTCAGCAATGTGCTCTCACTCGTATGTGGGTAGGATACCCTAAATAATTACAAGTTTTTTAAAACACCTTTTCTTTTTGTTTTATATACAAATTCTCAAAATGTCTCTAACGTCACCCCACTCCGTTTTTTGTATAACCTTATCTCGTTCATTATCACAAGCCTGTGTGAACCCGCCCCCACGCACATTCTGCAAATAACGTTTGTCTATTCTTATTATCTGACAGTTATTTCAAATAGTTTTTGAAGCATGAAATCAGATTTTCTTTTTACACTTGATGATCGGAAGAAAATGTAGTGAATGAGGGTTGTCATTCATCTCAACTAGCTAATCTTACTTTCTGTTATAATCCATAAAGAAAAATTAAATTAGAAAAAGAAAACATTTAATTTTGGAAAAAGTATACATTTAAAGCTAAAGCCTTTCCGATGGAGCTATATTTGGGCCTGATATATAATAAAAACATCGTTTTTCAACCCTGCTGGGTCTCATTAGATTTCATATAGCAAAGTTCACATGTCTGCTTAAACGATGGTCATAATATCTAAACGTATCAAGAATTTACAATTCTGCGATATAGGCCTTAAATAAAATGATAATAATTCTGTCAAAAACTAAATAACAAATGAATTCGCGAAGAAAACGGGTGGAGCATCAGATGATTTAATGATTAAACATTTTGCGTGTCAACGGCTAACAACAGAAATTGATTGTTAAGTATTGTGGAGGCTGAAGAGAGCAGTCAGGTGATAAAGATTTTTAACAGAAAGTCAATAAATTTTACAGAGTATAAATTTTATTTCTGCAGATTGAAATAAAATGTAAATTGATTGGCTTACTGATTGCATGTATACACACACAGATGCGTACTTGCATAAACACGTGCACACTTGAATGCTCATATACACACACTCACTAACACACACTCACTAACACACACTCACTAACACACACTCACTAACACACACTCACTAACACACACTCACTAACACACACTCACTAACACACACTCACTAACACACACTCACTAACACACACACATCTTCATTTTTTCTTAGAAATAATATTCTCTCTGAGAATGAACTCTCACAAATACATCCACAAGTACATACACTCATAAACACACGCACACACACACACACACACGTGTACGCACGCACACATACACACACACACATGCACGAACACGAACACTCACGAACATATGTGTGTATGTGTGTGCATATTCATGCGTCTATGTATGAATATATTTCCATCCTGTCTCCAAATGACATAAAGGAACGCTCTATGGACATGTTTATGGTCAGCGACGTATATCATGTATATCATACAATAATTGCTAAGAATATAAATGCACCATCTGCGCTGATGTTACTCGTTTCCGATTTATTATGCATGTATGCAACATAAATTCACCTTGAATGCATTATAAAACCTGGAATCAGCTACCCACTCGTATAAATGAATGTTTGTATTGGTGTTGTCTATAACCAGTTCAGATGCATAATCAACCAGAGAAGGAAAACGAGAGTAAAAATCTCTATTTTAAAAGTATCTACAACGAACTCTGTTTACAATGGTTGGAATTTTTAAAATGGAATTTGAATAAAAATGCTTCCCTCTTTTCTTTTTACACTTAAAAGTATTGTAGCAGAGTATTCATTCTTTCACTTGGCTTCAGAAAAATGTTCTTTATTTCTTTTTTATTTCTCTCTCTTTCTTTCTCTCCCTCTCTCTCCCTCTCTCGCTCGCTTTCTCTCTCACTCTCTCTCATGTGCGATCTCTCTCATACATACATACATACATACATATAAATATACATTATAAATATATATATATATATACAAATACATACATATATTCATGCATGCATCTATGTATATACGTACATACGTACGTATGTATGTATGTATGTATGTATGTATGTATGTATCTGTGTATGTATGCCCCCTCAGTTCCAAGTTTAGCTGGAGTATAAAAGATAATAATATTAACGCTACTTCAGTTCTAACTCTGATTTCATGCAACTAATTATTCAAACAATTAATGTAGGGAAACAGCGTGACAAAATATAAGCCAAAATATTGGCAACCATATCTGTATATTATTAATAGCCAGCAGTACTTCATGATTTGATCGTATACCAAACTTAAAAAAAACATTCATTTATTCTATTTCCATGCTTAGAACGTGATATCTTCATGAATTCACGCGAGAAAACACGTGATGTTTTCATGCCTTCAGTCTCATGTGTATAAAGGCATGTAAACAAGAAAGTGTCTATTGTTAATAAAGTTTTAGTGTCGATGAATAATTGAACGCTTCTTTCTATTATATGACTAGCTTTCAGCAAATGCATTAAGTAAGAAATAAAACATCAGTGAGCTACAGTTAAATCAAAAACTTCGCTGCTTGTATATTAAGTATAAACAGTGGAAAGCTTTCCAATGCAAACACGCAACGCTCTTCTCTAAATAATTGCAACAGCCGACTCTAATATCTGTCTTCTCAACAGTATGTAGCTTTCAAAAGCATTAGCTTATTGAGCGACGGTTTCTATTGTGAATAACAGTGAAACAAAAAGTTTCTATTCGAAGAGATTTTCGTTAATTGTATACGTATTCTCACACACAGAAAAGTATCTTGCCCCCCTCAGTTCCAAGTATAGCTGGAGTATAAAAGATAATAAATTATAAACGCTATTTTTATTCACGATTTAGTTGATTGCTGAACACTTCTTTCTGTTCGCAAAATACTGTAATAGAATGTTGTGTTCCATGCTTCTCGGAGAAGTATAATATTCTATAAATAGCGTTTTGCAATTTTCAACAAAAGATGAGAACTAGCGAACTCTTGGAAACATTTCTTTCGTAATTTATAAACGAATTTCCAACTTTCAACTGGCTAAAATAGTCTATTTTCAACATTTCGTCAGTATTGAGCAAGTACAAAGATCTTTGATCAAAGGCCTTCCGACTATGATTATCGTACTTCTTTTTGTTGTTTTCTTTTTATTCATTAAAGGACTACAATATTTAACATGTCTTATTATTATAGAAATTGGATATCCTGTTCGAGCTGTTCTACGTGAAGCTGGTCGACTGACGACGTAGATCTTCCTCACTGTTGTTGCTGTTGTTGTTGTTGTTGTTGTTGTTGCTGTTTAGAATCAACTTAACTCAGGTATTAATTAAATCCTACTTTAATTTAGACATCATTTTGTTTCGTTTCAATGATAGAATTTGGCTGCTACTTCTAACTTGTCGGCTTCGTAGTGGAAGCTTATTCGATGTGAAGTAGTAAAAGAACAGTGGATGGTGTTTGGCGAGGGTGGAAGTAATATCGACTGTCTTCATGTTTGAGGATTCGGCAAACGCTGACGCCGGTGGTCTTGAATTAAACTTCACTTCTGAAAGAGGTGTTAAATCAAACATTGTTCTTGGAATGGTTATTTGATACTTATCGATACTGATGGAAATAAATGGATGTATGAGGTACTTTGTGTGTGTATTTGTGTGTGTGTGTGTGTGTGTGTGTGTGTGTGTGTGTGTGTGTGTGTGTGTGTGTGTGTGTGTGTGTGTGTGTGTGTGTGTACATATATTTATATGGGTGTGTAAGTGCATGCACGTATGAGTGCGTAATCTGTGTGCTTAGATGTACGAATATATATAGAGAGAAACAAGCATATATATTATTATTATTAATAATAATAATAATAATAATAATAATAATAATAATAATAATAATAATAATAATAATAATAATAATAATAATAATAATAATAATGTGTGTGTATATATGTATGTATGTATGCATGTATGTACAGAGTAATAGATATATTTATGATGCTATGTTATCACGTTTTCCTCTTGTTTGAAGAAGTCTTCTAGTCGCCGTCATTAAGTATTGTTTCGAATGAATCTTAACTTAATGTTGGAAATCAAAAGAAACAAGAATGTGGTTTGAAAACGGCGCCTCTTGTTGCTTTTGATCAAGATATTGGTTTGTGGTCAAGCCGGAAGGGAATTTGGCGACTTGATAGATTCTAGGAACTTGAACTACTTTCAACATTGTGGCACACGGCCTGATGAGGGAGCGTGTACATAGTAGTTTCAGTAGCTAGAAATAACTGCCAAATCACTCACAAATCACATTTATCGTATTAAACAGAAACACATTGGTTATTTTAGTTTGGGTATGTTATCCTTGAAAACCAAAAGATGAAATGATCATGATTGGAACGGATTGCCTTTCATCCTAGATCTACAAGATCTGGACTGAACTCGAATTAAAAACCAATTAACGTATTTTCCGGCATACAAATGGAATTTCAGACGGAAATTTACAGCCAAAAAGATCGATTCACACAGCAAGACGGTTTTGGATAACCAAGAATTCTATGTGAAATGCATTAGGATTTGTAAAGAATACGTACACTATATACTTCGTCGACTTGTATTCCGGAAAATACAGTGATCTAATTGTTGTAGCTCTTATGTAACTGAAAGAACAATTAACTTAATTGCATTTTGTCATGTACTTTTTTGCAACATATCACACATATAATTAGTCAACAACGATGGCCGTGTTGCAAAGAGCTAGAGTGATGAAGAAATAACAGATGAAATCGATGGTTCGAATCACGCCAATGTGGCTATGTCTGATCCATATCGAGTTATCCTAGGTCGAAACATGACCGAATGGTTAAGGCGGTCACTTCACATCTATAGGGTCTTGGATTCGATCTCACTACGCGGCATCTTGAGCAAGCCTCTGTTATTGTGGTATCGAGTCGAACCAATACTTAGCAGTGAAGTTATGTTGATGGAGAAGGTGCGGAAGCCTGGTGAACGTATTACATTATGTCTCGCTAATCCTACGTCATTATTACATCAAGTGTACACATGTCTGTTGAATACTCAGCCGCTTAAGTGATAAACCAATGAGCAAGTGGCTCAGGCAATCGAAAATTTAAATACTCATTCTCGAAGCCGAGGAAGATCTATTTTGTAAGTTGCAATGGCAACCAAATTAATGCTAACTGTAAGTAGATACGACACGAATCAGTTTACCACAGCGAAACAGCAGCAACTGGCGGTATCTGGTAAGGAATTGACACAAACAGTAGATGAAAACATTGAAAACATTTCATCTCTGCAAGCAGTGGCAGCACAGCGTAATAACACGAACGTTTCTTTGATCTCCTATATCGAGATTAACTGTTAGACTGGAGAGTTAAAGGCGAGAGACCAGCTTTGTGTTATTATGCAGTGGTAGTTTTTTTATATATATTCTGGTTCACAGAATGTAGCAGAAATTGAGCTTATACATATATACATATATACATGCATATATACATATTTGCATGCATATTCATATACATATATATACACATTCATA
>NC_069002.1:13931641-13933837 GCF_001194135.2 Octopus bimaculoides | reverse complement strand
TGGTGGTGGTTACAGGATAGAGTGTCGTCGATTAGTCACGTCTTATTAAAAAGAGGGGAAACAAAACACTTAGTCCAAAACAAAACCAAAAAAAAAAAACTAATAATAACATGGAGAAAAACAAAAAGAAAAAATCTAGGAAAAAAGGCAAAGTGAAAGTGGAAATAGAATTGAAGATTTCGCTAACTTTCATTTCCTTTACAACGATGTGCATTTAGCTGAGATTGAGGCGTGTAATTATCAGCTGTAAACCTAGAGCACACATCTACACAGCAGAAAACACACGTAATAAATGTTTGGTAAATTCTAATTTGAAAAGGAAAAATCGCAGAAAACCTCAGCAAACATTAACCTTCTTATTTTTCTACTTTCGATTTAGATTTTGTTGTCTTGTTAAAAAGATAGCAAAGCTCTTCAAGTTGATTGGGTCAGGAACTATTAATCGAATGGTCTTTAGTTCAAATCGTATCAATTGCTATGTATTTTATCTTCAGTCATCTGTAATTTAAAATTTAAGATCAATACACTAGCTGCAAACTGCTTCTATTCATAACAACTCACCAGCTAAGTAGTAACAGGCAGTGGATGCATTGTGCACTTGACTAATGTTTCCCAACACTGTCGTTATGAAGTCAATCCTGCCTAGTGGGTTTGATAGATCTGTAGGCGGAACCTGGGAAATTACTTTAGTCTGTTCACTCAGAGGATCATACTATGTAAAGGTGAGACTATGCTTCACTATGTCGTAATATTGATTCCCACTTAATATTACCTCTGTCGCTAATATATATAGATGCTTCACCATGTATTTAATACCAGGTGAAACATAGCCCAACAACAAGATAAGATTTAATGTCGTATATCCAATACAGAAATACAAAGACCGCGCAGTCCGAGAATCAAACCCACAATCTAGCAATCGTGAGTACAACACCATAACCACCAGGCTACGTACATTCACATGTATGTGTGTGCACGTGTGCGTGTATGTGTATGTGTGTGTGTACATATATGCGTCTATGTACATATACAAACACAGTCATGTATATATGCATAGATAGATAGATAGATAGATAGATAGATAGATAGATAGATAGATAGATAGATAGACAGATAGATACAGACAGACAGAGATCAAAACACAGTCATAATTCTAGGCTTCATACTCTATTTAAAAAAATAGCTCATTTTCAATTATTTCCATAATGTTCATACTTATATATACTTATATATTGTGTTTTAATGTTATTGAAGTTCTACCGATTGTACTGACTGAATTTTGTTTGTTCCTTTTAATTATTCCAATAGTTACTGTCCTTAGTTTTAAATAGTTTCTTAGTCTCTCCCATGTACTCTTTCCATTTTGAACTTAATTTTAATATATCAATATTCATTACCTGGGAATTCAATTTTTTTTTTTTGTGACATTTTAAATTAAATTATTCAATCTCAAAAATATCTAACTAAATATATAAAACAAAGAGTCTATTCAAATTTAAGCGTAGGTTTAGAGGAATGTTGTCCGTTTTAAAATCGTAGGAGTGAAATGAAAGTAAAAGGAAAAGAAAATGGAAAACAGAAACGAAAACTACGAAATAAAAAATAACCAAAACCTAAAACTATGCTAGAGTGAAAATGTTCAAGTCGAGAACAGCTTAAATCGAGGGTCGTGTGTGTGTGTGCGTAGTGTATGCGCGCGCGTGTGTATGTGCGCGCATGTATGTGTGTGTGCGTGCGTATAAATATAAATATGTGTGTGTGTGTACAGCAAAAAATATAATGAGGTGAAACATAAAGCTAGGGTTGGTATTAGGTTGACACTGAGGGGAAAAGGGAAGGAAATGCTATTTTTACATTTCGAGCATTCTTTCTTCTTCTGAACGATAGAAATGAAGAGGAAGAAACGGCAAAAAAGAAAACTAGAGAAATTAAAACGCACAAGTATCCATACGTCATATACACATTTACATTGAGAAGGGAGGAAAGAGAGCAAGAAAAAGAGAGAAGAGAGAGTCTAGGAAAAGCACTGGAGTATATGCTCCGTGCTTTAATAAATGTATACAGTCTATTTCTGTATTCAACACATTTTCTTTCTGTTTATAAATTCAAAGTTAAATATGTGTATCTGTATGTGTATGCACGTACATATATTATAAATGAATGTGTGTGTATATATATATATATATATATATATAT
>NC_069002.1:13929791-13930825 GCF_001194135.2 Octopus bimaculoides | reverse complement strand
CAAAGACACGAAAGCACAGCTGTTTGAATGTAATCTTTCAGCGTCTCTTCTCTCGAGAGATATTTCTGATTTACAAATATAAATTGCTGAACCTTTCATACAATTAATTGGCAGAGGAATTGGTGAAAAATCGCCTCCAATCTACCGAAATTCAATTCGATTGTAGTGCTTATAAGATACAATGAATTGTTTTCAATTATGAGCTGACGCTGCATGTATCTATACAGACAATTACTTGTTCTTGTCTTGGTATAAAAATTCGGAAATTCCTCAGTTAATTTCTAAAAGTCAACTCAATGAAGATTTCACATGAAATAAATCATTCACACACATACGACATTAGTTCTATATTTATTTTATTTCGTTTTATTTATTTTCATTCTTCTAATTTTATTGATCATATATTGATTTCTACTGATATATATCAAGTGAGGTTTCTCTAAGGACAGAAAATATAGTTGATTTTATATCGACAAGAGGATTGCTGTTGGTGGAATCGGTAGAAGACTGGGAAAATTGCTAGCAGGTCAGGTGATCGAGTTCAACCTCGGACACAAGCATAGCTACGCAATCAGAGAATCTCGTTTTCGATCTCACTTCGAGTCATCTTCGGCAAATGACTATATTACTGTAGCCTGCCCAGTCGGCCGAGATCTTGTAAGTGAAAATAAGTTAGCGGAAATTGTGCGGAAGCCCATTAAATGTATTAAGCCTGTAACTCAAAGGCCCAAATTTGTCACTCTTGCTACATACCATGTCACGCCACGCCGATTCTACACAAGAACTCTGGTAAATGGTTCATGCATCTATGGAATATTAAACCTCATGTATGTTAACTGAATAAATTAACCATTCTGTCGATCTAATAATTGGAAGAATCATCGTCAAAATTGGCGGAGAATCATCTACATATTTTTAATACTGTCACAACATCGTGACATGATCAAAATATTTAACATGCAACGACTGTGCTTGCTTAGCTCAAAGTTCACAACTCTTCTTCTTCTTCTTCTTCTTCTTCTTCTTCTTCTTCT
>NC_069002.1:13927538-13929266 GCF_001194135.2 Octopus bimaculoides | reverse complement strand
ATATATATATATATATATATATATATATATATATACACGATAGGGTTTCACACAGTTTCTACCAAACACACAGTTTCTATATACCAAACTCTATTCACAAGAAATCGGTTGGCCCGGAACACTTGTAAACAGCACTTAAGCAATATTCCGAACAGTGGGACTGAACCTGAAACCACGGCGCTGCAAGGTAAACTTTTCAACCACGCAGTCACACGGGAATCTATAACTATGTATATTATATTTTGATAAATTACTGTAATTCTTACCAAGATTTATAGCCAAACCGTAAATGACATTTGCTTCGTCTGAGGTTTATCACTAATACTCATGATTGATTATGTCTGTATATTAGAAAACAGAATTAATTATGTAAGAATCAAAAGCACAAGAAATTAATTATGCTAGAATCAAATGCGTCATTAATTATTCCTGGACATGAAAGCAGGATTATATGTTTAAAGCATAATGATAGTTTCATGTTCAAGATAAGATATATCCTTTTTTTTTTTAGATTTGATCTGATAGTGAGGACAATACCCATGGTTTCACAGATCTCCTGTATCTTCCACAATGAAATCTGCACGGTTCATGTGCTTCTTTAACAAATTCAAATTAACAGATGAAGGAAATACACGATAAGGGACGACATTCTAGAGAGATTATGATCTGAGGAGATAGAAATGAGTATAGTGATCAGGGTGAGTCTTGGGTGAGGGACAGTATCGGTGACAAGTGAAAGTTAGGACGAGATCAGCGAGATTGGTGGAGCAGAAGCTACATAAGTAGCCATAGGCAAGACAGGGTGAGGATATATAACATATATGTGAGCGAGATGCTGGTCGAGTGTCTTTATGTCAACCAGTCGAGCAGACGAGTGCTCATTTTTCGATGTGATATAAAATGGCTGTACATGTGTGCACGTGTCTGTGGAGTGCTCAGCCACTTGCACGTTAATTTGACGAGCTGGATGTTCCGTTGATCGTATCAACTGGAACCCGCCTCGTCGTAACCGACGGAGTGCCCGGCGATGTGGCCGAGCATTATCCTGATGGAAGAACACCTTTCGTCTTGAAACCAAAGATGGTTGTTTTTCTTCTAACGCTGACTTAAGCCGCTCAAGCTGCTTACAGTAAATTTCCTTTGTTATCGTTTAGTTTGGGTTTAAAAGTTCAAAGTGGATTAAACCTTTCATATCCCACTAAACAGATAACAACACCTTACGTGGGTGGACTTTCTTTAGCCTGGGATGACGGCGTTTTCCTTTCCCTACCCACTGTCTTCGGTGCTTGATATTTCTATAGAGAACACATTTCTCGTCAGCAGTCACTATTCGGTCCCAAAAAGGTTCATTCGTGAGACGTGACATCAAAGAAGTGCACACATTCACTCTCTGCGAGCGCTTAGACTCGGAAAGTTTGTGAGGAACACATTGACCCAATTTTCTGACTTTTTCGATGGGACGCAGGTGTCGATAAATGGTTGACTGACCAAATCCAAACTTCTCTGCTGGTTCCTCAACAGTTACGATGGGATGTACGATCCCTCCATCTTCTATTCAAACCAGTAACGGCGTATGGCTTGCATAGCCCTTGTCATTTCAGATGATTCGGAATAAACTTAACTTTAAATAGATTAATTTGAATTAACTTACATCAATTAATTATGTATCTTAATTCGATTATTGTTATAGCATTTATTCCTAATGAAACAGCTTATATATGTATATAT
>NC_069002.1:13923323-13927460 GCF_001194135.2 Octopus bimaculoides | reverse complement strand
ATATATATATATATATAAGTGATATTTCATTGAAAGTCTTAATCGTTAAAAACTACTATATCCATTAAGATATGTTTATGATATACGGTTATCTGTAAGAGATATTTCAACGTTTAAAATATATATGTTTATGATATGTTCTATGATATACGTCATAAGTCCAATATAAACTTTCATCGTCAAGAAATGCTGCTATCCTTAAGATATACTTCTGTCTTTATGATGTAATTACTTCTATGCTTAAAATATACTTAACATATGCTTTAGGTATACTTATAAATTAAACATATAGAGTCCACAGCTCTTCAGTATCCTCCTCAAAAAGCCTGAGAGACTTACATGGGGGTGGATGTAGATGTCAAAACAAAACTGGATCTTCTCCTGTCAAGAGTTCCAAATGAACTTACCTCGCGGCAGGAAACACAGATGAGGGCAGCAACATCAAACTCCCTCACTCATCAGATGCCATATATCAGAGGAGGTTTCAAGTAGTGAAAGTGTAGTGAAGCTAACGGCGGTGCCCCAGCATGGCCGCAGCTCTCGAGCTGAAACTGATAAAAGATAAAAGATAGAAGATGTACTTGAAATTCAATGTTGGCATCAAACATATCGTAGACTAACAAAGGAGGCTTTATAAGATAATATGTTATATAACGTTTATGTAACTCACTCTACTAGAAGAGTAAATCTACCATCTTAAAGCACAAAGAGACACATCTGATAATGTAGTTCTAGAGACGTTGTTTCTGAACAAAAAGATAAGATGTTTGTGTTTAAAACGTTCTTTATCATAGGTCAATTTGGTCGTTCAATCAGAGCAAATCTAAAGTCACATAGCACTAACACCAACATAATTATATTTAAAATTACTGTATTATAAAGAAAGAAATCGCGCTCATTATCTCAATACAGTTGTATACAATACACTTTCAGACGATGAGCGCGTGTCTATGTGGTCATTTAATCTGTTCAAAATAGCAGTCGAACGTCCCTCAAATCATACATTGTTTGTAGTTTTAAAACATAAGGGCTCATTGGATAATGTAGTTGGAGAAACGACGAGATTATCAGGGCTGAGACGCCTTTAATCATAGATCTACTCATTCAGAGCCAACCTAGGGCTAAACAACAATATAACTTTATGTTTATCGCCGACTTAAACTTGCTGTATATTAGAAATCGGGTTTATGCCCTTGAATTTTCAGCAAGTGACAAGCTTTCTCTGTTATGAATTCCGCTAGTTTTGAGTAACCTGGCCCTCTTCAGATTTGATATAACAGGTCAAGTAACATTCTGGTAGTTAGTTTAGAGCTGCTAATAAAATAAAGGATAAAGAATATTCGTAGGAGTGGTACTTGTACCATTATTTGAGTTTGTATCACGATCATCATCGTCGTCTTTGGTGGACCAAAGTGGGCGCACGGCAGTTGAGCCCGAGCAGATGTATGCGGCGTTTCAGCGGCACTTTACCCAACAGCTTGGGACGATTGGACTTTAGTGCCTACCTCGACGGCATGCCACGACTTTCGGCAGGTGGTGCGAGGTTTGCGGAAATACGGGATGCGATGATGGGCTGCATAGGGAGCAAATCGCCTGGTTTGGACGGTCTGTCCTACGAACTTTACAATTTCATACCAAACTTGTTTGGCAGCCTTTTAACAAATATCTACCACCATTGGTAGCAGAACGAGAGAATTCCTAGTTTTTGAGCCGAGGAGCGGTGGCACTGCTGAGAAAGGACTCAAAACAAGGGGTATAAAATAGAAAGTTTCCGCCCCATAATGCTGTTGAGTGCAGACTTCAAAATTTTGGCCAAGGTGCTATCGAAGAGGTTGATGTTTGTTGTCAACGAACTAATTAGTGATGCGCAAGCATGTGCCATCCCAAACAGATCCATCCTACCATTTGCATACTGGGGTCGATCTAATCGACTGGCCCCCTCTCCAAAAATGTCGTGCCTTGTTCCTAGAGTAGAAAAGAATATAACACAGACATTTAAGGCAGCGGGGAGCAGAATCGTGTGCGTCTGGGCAAAATGCTTAGCAGCATTTCATCCGTCTTTACGTTCTGAGTTCAAATATCGCCGAGGTCGACTTTGCCTTTCATCCTTTCGGGGTCGATAAAATAACGGCCAGTGAAACACTGGGATCGGTGTAATCCACTTATCCTCTCCCCCGAAATTGTTGGCCTTGTGCCAAAGTTTGAAACCAATATAACACAGACACGCTCCATGACAACTTGATGTAAATATATTATCTAACTTACAAATAGGCGTAGGAGTGGCTGTGTGGTAAGCAACTTGCTTACGAACCACATGGTTCCGGGTTCAGTCTCACTGCGTGGCACCTTGGGCAAGTGTCTTCTACTATAGCCTCGGGCCGACCAAAGCCTTGTGAGTGGATTTGTTAGACGGAAACTGAAAGAAGCCCGTTGCATATGTGTGTGTGTGTGTTTCTGTTTCTGTGTCTGTGTCTGTGTTTGTCCCCCCAACATCGCTTGACAACCGATGCTGGTGTGTTTACGCCCCCGTAACTTAGCGGTTCGGCAAGAAAGACTGATAGAATAAGTACTAGGCTTACAAAGAATAAGTCCTGGGGTCGATTTGCTCGACTAAAGGCGGTGCTCCAGCATGGCCACAGTCAAATGACTGAAACAAGTAAAAGAGAGTAAAAGAGATAGTAAAGCAATCTGTTGGTAGAGTTCAGCAATACCATCTGAGCTTATTGGATTGTGGTGGAAGTGGTTTAGCGTTCTCAGAATTACATAATCCCTTTTACTAAAGGCACAAGGCCTGAAATTTGGGGGAGGTGACAAGTCAATTCCATCGATCCTAGTATTTCACTGGTACTTAATTTATCGATCCCGAAAGGATACAAAGCAAAGCCAATCTCGGCGGAATTTGAACTCACAACGTAAAGACGGGCGAAATGCCACTAAGTATTTTGCCCGGCGTGCTAACGATCCTGCCAGCTCGCTGCCTTTCTCAGAATCACATAATAAGGAAAAGGCTTCGCGACTGAGTCCAAGCCGTGCCAAATCAAACCAGAAAAGCTGACACGAAGTACACGTGTGATGTAAATTCAAAACAATCCCAAAATGCATTGCGTAGGAGTTGCTATAAATGTGCTAATTCAGGAAATATATTCTGTTCACAACCCATAGTCAAGAGATGAAAGCAAGAAATCCTGGTTTTGAAACTTGCATGATTCCCACATTATTTTTATTCTCTACCGAAATAGTACTCTTCTCATCAGCACGTTTCAATTTATTTAAAAGCGTAAATACCTACATATTTCTGGATGTATGCAGCTATGCATGTATTATTAAGAAAATCTGACATTGTTGTGGTGAACAAAAAAAGAATAAAACATGCATGATAATTGACATAGCATGTCCCGGTGACAACAGGATCGAAGAGAAAGAAGAAAAAGTGAACAACTATGATGATTTGAAGTGGGAAATACGCAAGCTGTGGGCAATGATGAGAATGGGAGTAATATTAGCAATGATCGGCGTGTTCGGAAATATAATCACTCAACTACCAACGTGGCTCAAAACGGCTGGTACAAGTGTAAAGATAGAACACCAACAAAAATCATCATTGCTTGGAATTGCAAGATTTCTCCATAGGGTTCTTGAAGCATGATCAGTAAACAAGTGTGACTTAGGCTGCTGGCTGTGGGCAACTGACACTTTCCAACATACCCAGCAACATAAGCTGAAAATTTTTGTCAAATAATAATAATAATAATAATAATAATAATAATAATAATATGTATATTGTTTTGTTTTGATTTAAAAGATGGACTACAGTAAATATTCTGCTCAGTACCACAGATTTGCTTGTCAGTTGCTTGATCTTAACCAGTTGAGCATGTCCCTTAGTGGCTGACGATATGTGCATCTCTGATGATGAGCAGAAGTAGTGGGGGAACATCATAGCCATGTGTTGAGAGGAATTCTTTGGATAATTCACCTTCGGAAACATGGGTATTTCGTTCGACATCCTCAAACAACCTTTATTCAAGGACGTTTTGAGCAGGATGGGCTACTCGACCTGATGAAAATTCTAACTGGGCCTCTCTTGCAAGGTCATGCGCTGTTTATCTTGATATGAGACCGCTATGTCGCGCACAT
>NC_069002.1:13922030-13922749 GCF_001194135.2 Octopus bimaculoides | reverse complement strand
ATGATGATGATGATTTCAAATTTTGCCACAAGGCCAACACTTTCAGAGAGGGGTTAAGTCGATTACCTTGACCCCAGTTTTCAACTGGCACTTATTTTATCGACCCCTAAAAGATGAAAGCCAAAGTCGACCTCGGTGGCATTTGAACTCAAAACGTGAGGACAAACGAAATGTCGCTAAGCATTTTGCCCGGCGTGCTAACGATTCTGCCAGCTCGCCAAGGCTAGCAATTTTGGTGGGAATTGGAATTTGATTAAATCGACCCCCGATACTTGACTATTATTTTATCAGCCCTAATTGGATGGCAGACAAATTTAATCTCGGAGGGATTTGAACTCAAAACGAGAAGAGTCAGAAAGAATATTTCAAAGCATTTTGCTTGAAGCTAAAGGCAACAATTCTCAGAGTAGAAATACTCTTCAAACGAACTCGAGGAAATACTGTAAAGCAATTTCTCCTATGCTCAAATGATTCTGATTCTTGTGATAATCATGTGTGCGTGTGCGTGTGTGTGTGTGCGCGCCTGTGTGTGTATATATGTGCATAGACAGACATATAGATAATATAGATAGATAGATAGATAGATAGATAGATAGATAGATAGATAGATAGATAGATAGATAGATAGATAGACTGACAGACAGATATTAGGAACTGAAACTTCTTAAATCTGAGTATCACGCTGCAGACGATCGAAATGATTATGTATGTGCGTGCGT
>NC_069002.1:13919552-13921564 GCF_001194135.2 Octopus bimaculoides | reverse complement strand
GAGTGTGTGTGTGTGTGTGTGTTTGTCTATAAATATATCTTATACATTCTGTAATGTATATATGTGTATTTGAATGCCGCTTTATTTATATAGCTACATATATACATACATGCGTATTTGTATGTATGTAATGTGTGTGCATACATACATACATACATACATACATGCAAGCATACATACATACATACATACATACATACATACAATCATACATACATACATACATACATACATACATGCAAGCATACATACATACATGCATACATACATGCATACATACATACATACACATACATATTTGAGTCTGTGACAGAAAGCGGCGAAGTTAAAGTGACATTCAATATCTGTGTGCATTTATCTCAGATCCTAAAAACCTAAATATCTATAAACGACCAATGAAGTTAATTTCAAAACATCTGGTTGTGTCATATGGACTTCCTCTGAAATTAATACAAATAAAACACTTGAATAGCAAAACAAATATTTTAAAAATTTCTCTAAGAATTAAGTGTTTATGTCTATACTGTTTTGTTTTTGTCTTTTATGTATGTGTGTGTGTTTGTCTTTTGTTTCCATCATGTATATCGTTAGTGGCGGGCATCATCGTTATTATTGATAGTAGTGTGCGGAAGAGGTAGCTTATTACTGTTCTTATCTTGTTGCCGTTGCTGCTGCTGTTGTTGTTGTTCTTGTGTAAGTCTCATGCAGTCATGCTGGAGCAGTTCTAAGGTAACCAATGTTGTTGTTGTCGGTGGTGGTGGTGGTGGTTATTTTTAGCTGAGACTTGATCCAGCAGACTTCTAATTAGAGGCATTCCAGCCATGAACATACGTACCCATATAATATGGACTGTTGTGAATCAGTGCCACCTCAAATACGAATGGTATATGAAACTGTTGACCGTTTAAGTGAAATGCTCCAGATTCTGCTACAGTCCCCATGATGACAGGATAAAAGATTCGATATAGTATCTTTCTACCGGATATAACAATATACATACATACACACGCACTCACACGCCCGCGCGCACAAACACACACACATATGTATATATCGTCGTATTGTCGTCGGTATCACTCGTGCCGAGTTTGTTTCATTTGCTGCCTCCATGATGCTTAAACTTGACATGGCTCAGATGACCGAGTCGGGAATGGGACAGTTTCGGGTATTGATCGCATGGCAGGGAGGTTCATGGTCTTGGCTGGAGTTTCTAGGCCTTCGTTGCCTTCTTTTTGCTTCTTCAGTTTTTCTCCTCTCTTCAAAAGTAGAACAGCCGAGACGAATTGCTCTTCGCTAGGATGGACGGTCGGCGGCTTCTGTTTCCCAGGTGATAGGGCTGATGCCAGCTTGAAGTAGGGAGGACTTCAGTTGGTCTTTGAATCTGCATTCTGAGGCTCCTCAATGTCGTTTGCCATTGAGAGGCTTGCTATAGAGGATGGTCCGCGGGAGTCTTGAAAGGACTATTCGGATGACATGTCCTGACCACTTGAGGCGATGCTTGAAGATTGCAGCTGCAGTGCTTCGTATTTCTGAGCGATTGAAGATTTCGGTCCTGCTATGTGATGTTGAGGATCTGTCGAAGCTTGGCTTGTTGGAAATGCTCAAGCTTTTTCAAGTCTTTGTGATAGAGGGTATATGTCTCGCTTCGTAGAGTGAGGTGGAGATGACAACGATGCAGAATACCATGAGTTTTGCTCGGAGAGCCCGTGGTTGTTGAACACGCGCTTTCTGAGTCTCCCTAAAGCCCAATAAGCGGATTTAATGCGGTGGTCGATATCTCTTTTACATGTTATGGATTGTGTGAGAGGGCTTCTGAGGTAGTGAAAGTTGTAGACGACTTCTAGAGGTGTGTCCCTTTTGCTTACCAACCACATGGTTCCGGATTCCGTCCCACTGCGTGGCACCTTGGGCAAGTGTCATCTACTATAACCTCGGGCCGACCAAAGCATTGTGAGTGGATTTGGTAGACGGAAACTGAAAGAAGCCCATCATGTATATGTGTATATATATAT
>NC_069002.1:13918250-13919446 GCF_001194135.2 Octopus bimaculoides | reverse complement strand
CATCGTTTGGCAACCGATGTTAGTGTGTTTATATCCCCGAAACTTAGTGGTTCTGCAAAGGGACCGATGGAATAAGTACTAGATTTACAAATAATAGGTCCTGGGGTCCATTTCTTCGACATAAAGCCTTTAGGCCGTAGTCCAGCATGGCCACAGTCAAATGACTGAAATGTGTAAAAGAATATATTTTTTTTTTTTTATAGTTTCAGCTTAGAGCTGCAGCCATGCTGATGCACCGCCGTGACATATATATATATATATATATATATATTTATATATATATCCCGTTCTATCTGTCTGTCTGTTTGTGCGTTTATAACTCGAGTATACATACATACATACATACATACATACATACATACATACATACATACATACATACATACATATATACAGCAAGCAAATACTATATATATATAACACATATTGACATTGGTAAAGATTTTAGTAAAAGTCATATCTGATAGTGAACGTGTATATATTTCATATTTTCAACCGTTAAAAAGTAAAAATAAAATTCATTCATCGCACTGTTCCATTCCGGTTCTTTTCTTTTCACTTTTCTTAGCTTCTAGGAAAGGTTGTATTTCCACTTTAGAAAAAGCAATCTATTTTAAGTCACTTTTATTTCTAAAAAGTCATTTTATCTACATTTATTTCCGATACTTTTATAGTTTATTTAAGTTTTCCCAAAACTTTTTTGAGTAATACTCCAGTCACTTCGTATACGTTATGGAAAATAATATTAAATAAATATTCTATATTGTATTAGTTAGTAGAAAATATATATACATGTATATTTTCAACATCTAAAGTTGAAGTAATCAGGCGAAAATTTAATTTCATGATTCAATATGAAAAATAGTGGAAGAAAATTTTGTCTTTTCCAGAGACGTTTCTCTTGTTCTCGAAGTTCTTTTAATCTAAACGTAACCAGAGAAAGAAAATGTGTACGCAACGCCTAGGGGCTGCTGAATTTAGAAGGTGGTAAAAAGAATCCATGAAGGAGAAAGGAAATAAAAGAGAAGATGGAAGAATAAAGAAAATTGAAAGGCGTCAGGAGGATAGAAAAAACGTGCGAAGGAGAATATCATAGAGGAAAAGAAAAATGTACGTTGTAACCGTACTTTGCATTTCTAAATCATATATATATATACATATATATACATACATATATATATACATATATCTATATA
>NC_069002.1:13914909-13915228 GCF_001194135.2 Octopus bimaculoides | reverse complement strand
TATATATATATATATATATATCATATATATATATATATAGAGAGAGAGAGAGAGAGACACACAGACAGACAGACAGAGAGAGGAGAAAGGAAGGAGAGGAAAAATAGAGGTAGGGAGAGGATGGAAGAGAAGATGTGTTATAGAAAATAACGTATTATCGAGGACCATATAAATCTAAATTATAGAGATGTGTATACATAATGTACATTAGTATCAATATACGCATGTACGTGAGTGTATGTATGTATGCACACACACATACCTACAGAAATGCATACATACATATGCATATATATATATATGTGTGTGTGTGTGTGTG
>NC_069002.1:13914282-13914899 GCF_001194135.2 Octopus bimaculoides | reverse complement strand
AGTGTTTGGAGATGCATGTGCGTGTTTTATGTGTATTTGTGTGTATATGTAAGCATATACAAACACACACACACACACACATACGTCATTGTATTTATATCTACACACATATATATGTATATATATTATACATATTTACATACATACAGGCACCTATATTATACGTGTCTATATCTATTTATATCTGCGCGTGTGTGTGTGTGTGTGTGTGTGTGTGTGTGTGTGTTAATGTGAATGTTTGTGTGCATACATTGTGTTCCTGTCTATATGTGTGCATATTTAGTGCGTGCGTATGAATGTGTCTATAGTTTTTCTTACTGATTCTTCTGTTTTTTTTATGAAACGTCAAAAACGACATGAAATAATGAATAAGATACAGATATCTCTTGTGTCACGAGCGTGCGGTGAAAATGGTTGAAAGCTTATTGTTGTTATAATTGTTGGCGTTGCTGTTATTGTCGATGCTATTGTAAAGGTTGTTGTTACTAATGACGTGGTGGTGTTGGTGCTACTCGCTTCCATTTTTCCTTGATAGTTTTGATAGCAGTTACAGATACACATACATATACACACATACTCTTCTCTCTTTCTGCCCTCTCTCTCTTTATATATATATA
>NC_069002.1:13911405-13913685 GCF_001194135.2 Octopus bimaculoides | reverse complement strand
TATATATATATAGTTATATGATTTCTTTGATATGTTATTTAGAAATATAGCATCTTTTATACAAATTCTCTCTCACCCTCTCACTCTTACTTTCTCTTTCTCTCTCTCTCTCTCTCTCTCTCTCTCTCTCTCCCTCTATCTTTTTATACAGTTCTTAAAGCCGTTGGGTTTTGCGAGATATTTGACCATGATTAGGGTCTAAATACGCAGCGGCTATTATGTCAGGATCATTCTTAATGTGTTAATATATATTAATCTCTATATTTTCACAATTTGTTATTGTTCATCCTCAACGCAAAAAGAAAGCGCTCCTCCACCACCACCAAAAATCCGTATTTTACAGAGATGATGGCTTAGCAATTTTGTACAATACGATAGACCACACCATGGAGAGATTTAGGATTTAAATGAATATTGATGGTTTTGATTGAAACATAGCTATGAACCCTATTGTAACTATAGCCAAACTACTGTACATAGCTCCTTACTTAAACATCGATAAACATCACCTCTACAAAAAAGAAGCAAATGAGAATACCATTTTCAATATACGCAGATATAGATACCAGCAATCTCCTAACTACAATCACGAGTTTTTATATTTGGAATTAGTAGGAAAGTCTGATGTATTCTCGAACAAGAGCATCTTTAATGGAGGTTTTCCTTTGCAGTAACAACGTGCTACTTAAAAGTAGTCTCACTGTGAAGCTAGCATGCATGGTTTTCGTTCAGACAACATCATTGGCGTGGAGAATCGGGATTTGCTTGTATGGACATCTACTATCTGCCACAAAATATAACTTGCACAAGTGGATCTTTGTAAAGGTGAATATTTAGGGTCAGGCATCACCGAAGAAGACAACACACATACACACATACATCTAGAATATAAATCCCGTTCTCTCTCTGTGCGTGTATGTGTGTAAAAGATTATATATATATATATATATATGTACGTATGTATACAGGTTGCGTAAGGTATTTGAGGACATACCATCTTTGGATCATTGCTGCATATTTTGGTAACTCTGTATAATCTTTGTTTCATAAAATAATAATGGCAGACCTTCAGATTACTCAAGAAATGAAAAAGCATGTTTTTATTGTGGTTATAAAGGCTGAGCATAGCAATTTAGAAATATCTCGATTTTTAAAAGTTGACAGATCTTTCGTCTACAAAGTTTGTAAGGAGCTAGAGACTGAAGATGGAAACGTATCACCAGTATCAAAACATAAAAAGCATTCTAAACAATCTGAAATCATCAGAACACATGAATTTATTCAGCAAGTTCAACAGACCATTAAATCCCAGAAAGGCCATGAGGTCAGTTGCAAAAGATCTTCATGTGTCAGAAGGAATAGTCAGAAATGTTGTCCACGAAGACATCAGATATAAGTCTTATATGATGAGGAAAGATCAATTTGTTAGAAAAAGCGAAAGAAAATCACAATATATCAGATCTAAAAGGTTCTTAAACAAACTGAAAAATCCAGCAGAAGATGATTTGATTTGGTTTTTCTCAAACGAGAAAAACTTCGACCAAGATCAAAAAGTTAACAGAAGAAATGACAGATGTATCATATACAAAGTGAACTAGCGATCTTTGCTAGTACTTTCGTTGCTTTTATTACTACTTAATGTTACTTTTACCTATAAGTTTTAGTTTTACCTTTACGTTTTATTCTTTACGTTTTGGTTATTGCTTTTGTTGCAGTTGTTATTTATATTCTTGTTATGGTTTCCATAAGCAAAATTAAACCCCAAAACCTGCACATCTTGAAACGTCACGTTTATGTAGTGACGGTCAAAAAAAATTGTAACCGTTTTAATATTAGATGCATATTAGGTTATCTTCGTTAAGTAGCTTGGTTCTGTTTCTTTTTCTGCAAAGTTTCAATTCAGTTTTCACGCCCTCAGTTGAAATATTATTTTCAGTCATTTCCTATTAAATATTTTCCCTCGCTTTCTCGAAATGAAGACTTGTGTGTGTGTATGTGTGCGTGTGTGTGCGTGAAAGCGTGCATGCATGTGTGTGTACGTATACATATATGTAATGTGTGTGTGTGTGATATAAATACATATACGTACACATGCATTCATAGATATATCTTTGTGTATGTACGGCTGTATGAATATATATAAATCTTTGTACATATATGTGTGTGTGTGTGTGCGTGTATCTAAATATGTATATTCATGTGAGTTTGTGTGTACATATATATATATATAAATATATATATATATATATAAGAAATTCCTCCTTCTCTGTTACTATATAT
>NC_069002.1:13908262-13911007 GCF_001194135.2 Octopus bimaculoides | reverse complement strand
GTAGGTAGGTAGGTAGGTAGGTAGGTAGGTAGGTAGGTAGGTAGGTAGGTAGGTAAGCAGGCAGGCAGACAGACAGACAGACAGACAGGTAGGTAAGTAGGTAGACGGACGGACAGACATACGGACAGACAGACAGACAGGTAGATAGATAGGTAGATAGATAGATAGATAGATAGATAGATAGATAGATAGACAGATAGATAGATAAGTAGGTAGGTAGGTAGGTAGGTAGGTAGGTAGGTAGGTAGACAGGCAGACAGGCAGGTAGATAGACAGGTAGATAGACAGGCAGACAGGTAGATAGACAGACTAACAGACAGACAGACAGACAGACAGACAGACAGACAGACAGACAGATAGATAGATAGATAGATAGATGGATAGAGGTGTTACGTATTACCACGTCACGTGTAAAGAAAGGGAGTACTGAGTACGTTGCTAAAATACAAAAAAAGTTATAAGGAAATCGAAATTTTCACTACTTCCTCTCGTTAATCAATTATGTGTGTGGGGGAGGTCTCTAATCCATGAATCTACAGACTTGTGTGAGCGTGTGTGTGTGTGTGGTATATAAGGCACTACATATAACCAATATTTAAGATACCATGATGGTATTGGTAGAGGTAATGGTGCTACTATTGCAAGTTATGTTAGTGTTACGGTTGCTGTTGACGATGTTGTCTTTTTTATTGTTTCGCCCTAAGTGGGATCTGATAGAGCAAAACCATAGTGGCAGCCGTTCCATCTGTAATAATCCCATCCAATTTTCAAACATAATGTTTAATGACTACATTATCTAATGTGTCCTTCCATCCTTATGTCGTTAATGTCGGATTTATGAGGTTTTTGGCTGCTACTTCTTGTAGCTCGAGCAGCCACTTAGAGACTTCCCGATTGGCTCAATGTCGTTATGCCGGTGGTGATGGAGGTGATGGTAGTGATGGTAGCGTTAGTTTACATGTGCGAGATTAAATAATTTCAGTGATCCAAGAGATGATTGTTGTTGTTACTGCTTTTATTGTTGCCACTGTTGTTGTTGTTGTTGTTGTTGTTGTTGTTGTTTTTGTTGTTTTTGTTGTTTTTGTTGTTATTGCTGTCGTTGTTGACACTTGTTTTATTTCTTTTGCTATTGTTGTTGCTACTCTTGTTGCTGTTGTTGAGCTGCAACTAGTATTATTCTTTCTGCAGGTATTGTTGTTAATTATATTGTTATTGTTGTATGTGGAGGCGCAATGGCCCAGTGGTTAGAGCAGCGGACTCGCGGTCGTAGGATCGCGGTTTCGATTCCCAGACCGGGCGTTGTGAGTGTTTATTGAGCGAAAACACCTAAAGGGTCCACGAAGCTCCGGCAGGGGATGGTGGCGAACCCTGCTGTACTCTTTCACCACAACTTTCTCTCACTCTTTCTTCCTGTTTCTGTAGTACCTGTATTTCAAAGGGCCAGCCTTGTCACACTCTATGTCACGCTGAATATCCCCGAGAACTACGTTAAGGGTACATGTGTCTGTGGAGTGCTCAGCCACTTGCACGTTAATTTCACGAGCAGGCTGTTCCGTTGATCGGATCAACTGGAACCCTCGACGTTGTAACCGACAGAGTGCCAACCAAACCAAAATTGTTGTATATCCTAGAGTGAACATCGCTCTGGCCAGTCTATGACTTTTTGGCAGTCAATGGTAACCAGAGATTTCCATTACTCCTGCTATGTCATCCATCATCCATCTTGTCAAGCCGACAGCCTGTGTTCCAATGTAACGGAGTGTCACTGCGAAACAATATATACATATAGTATCGTCTCCAAAGTCTATTTGTGTGTTGTGACTATTACAAGCTTTATAAATTCGAGTGACATGGAAACTATGAGCTTCAACATGTAAACAGTAAGCAAACATGGAAATTGTAAGCTTCAAAACTTCATCCTTTATATTGCTCATACAGCTTCTACACTCTGCCATTAATTCAAGATATTGCAATTGCAACAACATGGAATTGCAATGCACTTCCCTACACAACACAAAACAAAATAAAGGAAAGCGTTAGCAGACAACACTTCTTTTGTCTACAGAATTCTCCCACATAATAAGAGGATTAATGATGGAAGCTATGCATATAACACTGCAAATTCTAAAATAAATACTCAGATTAAAATATAATTAGTTACAAAGAAAAATAACTACTCGGCGGTTAATATTTTAAATTGCAGAGTTAACGTCTACATCAATCATAGCAGCCCTGCAGTAACACACACTAACATCAGTTCATCCTGAAGTATTATGTCTGAGCGTAACACATAACCACAATCCCTTTTTTGCCTTCGTAATCAATTTGCGGTCACGTGCTCGAGAGTTTAGCCCTGGCCATCAGCGGAATTTGAATTCAGAACGCAAAGAACCAGAACAAATGTAGCGAGACATTTCGTCTGATGCGCTGGTTCTGCTAATGAATCCTCCTGGTCTGATTCTTTATTTAATGACTCTTTAATAAAGAATGAAAAGCAAATCTGACTTCGGCAGGATTTGAACACAAGAAACAAAAAGACGAAACATCGCCAAGACTTTTTTTCATTCGAGGCATGAACGACTCAGCTAATACATGGCTGCCAACAACGAACATAAGAATAATAAGAGTGGAAAGAAACGTGGATGATGGATCTTGCTCTAAAGAAACTGAATGAAACTCATAAGAAAAGATACAATATAATTCAAGATAAGAACTTTTTCAGTACACGACTAAAGGAAAAGTTAT
>NC_069002.1:13904103-13907290 GCF_001194135.2 Octopus bimaculoides | reverse complement strand
ATATATATATATATATATATATATGTATGTATGTATGTATGTATGTATGTATGTATATACTGTACAGCACTGTTTCTACTTCACGGATTTTTACCTATCACGGAGGTTTTCGAACGTAACACATCACGATAGTCGAAGGATAACTGTATATGGATTGATAGATAGATAGATAGATAGATAGATAGATAGATAGATAGATAGATATAGCTACATTGCACATACATACACATGCTCACACACACATACATACATACACACACACACACGTGTGTGTGCGTGCGTGTGTGTGTGTTTCTTTACTTCATCATACGACAAGTTATTGATAACTGTGCTCCTCTGTACATAGAGGTTAACTTACCCGTATATTGAAGTATTCATTTTATGAGCGAGAATATCCTAAAATATCGAATGCGAAAGGACACTCCCTCCTCTTTAACACCCAACTAAGATATTATTCTGTTCGTATTATGGTTCAATTCTTTTGGTGATGAGTACTATACTTTTGCCTGGTTTTCTACAGCATATTGCTTCACGAGCCACCTGCACTTCATAATAGTGTTAACCTTTTCGTACCAACCCGCCTCAGTCTGCTCCTGGTTCTATGACGTAAACTTTCTCTTTTAAACTTATCTCAATTAAAACTCTTCGTTAAAATTCCAAACTAATTTATGCCCCAAGCACTAACTAAATAATGATAACGCCATTTTACTAATTACTAAATGTTTCATTATTTTTAAAATTAACTGAAACAATGTCGATGTATTCCATAAAGAATGTAGTAAAAAAGCCGTGTTTAAAGGCTGCTCACTGTAGAAATCAGCGGATGAAAGTGTGCTGTGGTCGAACCATTTCAAATCAACCTGGAACCCGTCGTGTTTTTTTTTTTTTTACGAGGAAACTGCAGCACAAAAGATCACTTGAAGGATGCAACTGATGAATCTCCTTAGAGATCACTACTTTCGGTATGAATGATGACATCTAAATGATCCGTTGTTGTATAGATATCATAGTTGCAATTTCAGTTAAAGCGGAGATAAGAATCGGTGAGTTTTGTTTTCTTGACAGCTTGCAGAACAAACTTTACTTTTTCAAACGTCTGCATTTCAACAACTGTATTTAAAACTCTTGATATTTGTGTGTTATGGAAGTGCAAGTTTTTTAGCAAGTCTTGCAAGATAGTTATATTTAGCATTGCTGACACAAGCAGTTCTGAAGCTTCGGGTCTATATAATCGAATAAAACAACAGGACTAAATGCTGGAGTCTTGATCCCTTGTCAATCCATAGAAACTAACGCCGGCGAATAGTTTCATAAATATTGTTCAAGTTATTCATAGTATTTAACTATATTTAGTAAAAGCGAAGAAGGTTGTTATGAATGCTTCACTTTTCCCTGAGAATAACATTGGAATTTCAGTTCGGTAAACTATCGATAAAATTTACGGTGAAGACTAACAGACGCGAGAAAGATTCTTTGTATCATGTTAGAGAATTATTGAGAATGATTCCGCTCGTGGAGAGAGTATCATTTTTTTGACAGTCCTCCATTAATCTTGTCCTTCTCTGAATGAGTATTATTCTATTCCTTTGCTTAACTCTCTCAGGGAAAATCCCCATACAGTTCAAATCGTTTATTTAAACTTAAGTTAATTTGATCCTGTCTTAATTACTAGGTTTTGTAATCGTACTTCAGCTTCATGTTGGGTTTCAACTGCATGAAGGTCTTGCCTGTCTTGTGTATCCCAGGAATAAACGACCGTTAGAAACCATTGTTTTATAAACATGAAATAATTATGTTACAATGTTGTATAAAGCAGGTTTAAAACGAAATTATTAATGACTGCCAAAAGTTAAATATCACACAACAATCCACGATCATCATTGAGGGTTTTTTTCTTTCAAATACATTCATTAAACAAATAATTTGCCTTGTTATAATTTTATTTTTTTCAAGTATTATTTCTCTCTCACTAATCCATATTTGTATCAAACGAACACCAGAAAACATTATTTCGTAACTATGAAATCAGGATATATGATTATGGAAGCTTGAAATGGAAATATTAATTGACGCCAGGAAATAATATTTTCAAATTTTCAAAAATTCCAAAAATAAAAGATAGGGGGAAAGGGAGACAATTCCAAAATGTTATGTTGCCTGTCACGGATCTAATTTTGATTTTTAAAACAAAAATAGAAAAAATATAAATAAAAAAGCAAAAATATAAAAAGGATTTGAATTAATTCTTTTCCTCTCCAGTAAAACAATTAAATTTGAATTCTTCTAGTTTAATATTTTAAAAGAAATATAATCTTTTATTCATTAAATTTTGTTGCGAGATTTTAATCTCCCAGTAAATACATTATTATAGATTAATATCCCATCATAATGTGGATTAGAAGACACACACCAACGTGTGGTTAAAAAGTCCCCTCCACAAGCTCATGTGGTCCTTGCGTTCCCTCTCGGTTATAGCCAGTTTTTACTTTTTAACTTTGTGTTTTATATAACGGTTACCGATTTAGGCACAAGGCCAGTAATTTTGAGGGAAGAAGGTTAGGCGATAACATCGCCCGCAGCACTTGACTCGTACTTTATTTTATCGACCTAAAAAAGATGAAAGCAAAGTTGACTTCAACAAAATTTTAAATTAGAATATAAACAATCGGAAAAAATATCGCAAAACATACTTTTTCGATGCTCTATAGATTCTGACAACTCTCTGTCAGTTTCTATAATACAAGTAAATTGCTGATACAAATTGATAAAAATTCAATTGGCATAAAATTCGATTCTATGAAAAGTATAGCATCAAATGGCTTAATTTATAACCATGAGTCCGACAAAATACATTTTGTTTCACCCAAAGTCCGAGAAAAAAACAACAGTAGCTAAATAGATAGATAGATAGATAGATAGATAGATAGATAGATAGATAGATAGATAGTGAGTAGAGAGAAAGAGAGAGAAAGAGAGAGATGCTCGTAGCTTTTCATAGAAATTGTTTGTTTTGACGTTATATAATTGGCGGGAAATTTTTATAAAACTCAGCAGACGTAAATAAAATACATTATGAATAAAACTAATTTTTGTCATGTTGTCTTTCTGGGAATTATTCATTTATCAATAAGCATACATACACAGACACAGATGTATATAAATATATATATATATAATACGTTTTGTA